>NC_142681.1:19620491-19702991 GCF_964200805.1 Pocillopora damicornis | reverse complement strand
TTTGAGGATCTTTCAAGATCCTCAAGGATTTAATGAGGATCTTTTAAAGACCTTCCAAAGATCCTTTCAAGGATCCTATTAAGATCTTTGCAAGGATCCTTAAGGATTTGATCAGGATCTTACAAGGATCCTACTCAAGATCTTTGCAAGATCTTTTCAAGGATCCTTCAAGATCCTCAAGGATTTAATGAGGATCTTTTAAAGACCTACAAAAGATCCTTTCAAGGATCCTGTAAAGATCTTTGCCAGGATCCTTAGGAATTTGATCAGGATCTTACAAGGATCCTTAAGTCAAGATCTTTACAGGATCTTTTCAAGAATCCTTCAGGATCCTCAAGGATTTAATGAGGATCTTTTAAAGACCTTCAAAAGAATCTTTTAGGGATCCTGCTAAGATCTTTGCTAAGATCCTTAAGAATTTGATTAGGAGTTACAAGGATCCTAGTCAAGATCTTTGCATGATCTGTTCTACAATCCTTTAAGATCCTCAAGGAATTGAAAAGGATCTTCCAAATATCTTTAAAAGATTCATTTCATGATTTTGTACAGCTCTTTGTAAGGATCCTTTTTGAATTTAATGTGGATCTCAAAGGCAACTTTGTCAAGATCTCTACCACATCTCTGCATTATGAATTAGGTTCCTTTGAAATCCTCAAGTAATTTCAAACATAACAAAATTGTAAATTGAGGGCTCACTGTTTTATAATTTAAACACAACAAGGAATTTTCGCAGAAAATTATTGTGCAATGAGTGTAATGAAGGTTACCGCATAGCAAGGTCATGTTCAAGGCTTTCGGGAAACTTTGTGACTACTTACATGACAACAAATAGTGTTTTTCCATTCTGGGATAGGAATTTATACGCGCCGAGATTTTTAACGGTCGCATAAAAACATAAGAAGCTCGTTGTTACGGCAAATATCATCGACAATGGTCAGAACTAAAGGGAAAATGTACACAGAAATAAAGGTAAAGGAAAGGCGTTTTCTGGAGTTCAGAAACAAGCGAAAAGAGACAGAAACAACCGAAATCGTCAATCAAACTCCAAGCAGGTCTCGCGATTGCTCTGACTCTGGGGCTGAATGAAAAGAATTCATTGGTACTTCTGGAAAGAAAATGAAGATGCCATCCTCGCCTAATGATTCTTACTCTGAGCTCTTGGAGAGTGAGGATGCAAATGATGTGTTACAGGGACAAGGATACAGGCTTATCGATCTAGAGAGATTCTCCTCGACGCTCACTGAAGGACATGTTTCTGAAGAAGGTGTGAATTTACTTGGTTCTGTGTAACCAACTTAAAAAGCTCTTTTAGAGGTTGTCATATGAATTCCCGAAAACACTTATTTTGTACCTCAGGATGTATTAGTTCAATTAATCTGAAGTTTTCAGGGCTGTATCCTCTTACTGAGTTGAGTTGGATAAGCTGACAGTTTCTCTATAAGCTGAATTTTAAGTAAGATGTTGTGGAATAACTCACCTAATAATCTCGGTGAACTTTGAATGGGCATTGTGCCCATAATATAAACGACTCCAAAAGTTCCTCAGCTCATCCAAAAGAACGACCCTAGTACTTTGTTTTGACACTAAAAACACTTGATTTCATGCAATCTTTGTGCAGTTATCTTTTCTCAAGTTTACCTGGGTTTTTCACACCATGTGGTGGACAAATTGATCTGATGTCAAATAACAAATTAGTTTAGGGCAACATATTAGTTATATTCAGTATGTGTGATTCCTAAGCTTTCCTTTGGTATATAGGTTAATATGGTTCAGAAATATAGTCATTGAAGTACTCTTGTTTGCCTTTTTTTTATGTTTACCCCCTCTGTAAGAGTAGTCTGAGTCTGGTCATAGTCTAGTCCTAGACAAGTTTAACACATATATTTTGGTCTTCTTATCTTTGAGCTGGACTGTTGCCAGATTTTCTGGAAAACGAAAATCTTAGTACTAACCTAAAGCCTGAACAGAAATAGTGTAGAAGTAGTCCTACTAGAAGAGGATGGGTAATTCTCGTTTAGCAATAAAAAAAAGTTTTATCTTCATTGTTTTATGTTTGGTTCAATTTTTCTTTTTAACTTAGTATGAGGATTTAAGTATGCTTAATTTCTTGTCAAAATTTCAAAGGTTCTATAACATTCTTGCTAAGATCTTCAACGATCTTCCATTTCCTTGCCAGGATCTTCATGGTTCACTGACATTCTTGTCAAGATCTTTAAGGATTTTCAAATCTCTTGCAAAGATCTTTAATTTGGCTGTCAAAATCTTCAAGGATCTTTCTTTTTTATGCCAAGATCTTCAAAGATCTTTCAATTTATTGCCAAGATCTTTAAGGGTCTTTTATTTTCTTTCCAAGATCTTTAAGGATCTTCAAAATTTTTAAAAAGATCCTTGAAGATCTTGGCAAGAAAATGAGAGATCCTCAAAGATCTTAAAAAGAATTTAGAAGATCCTCAAAGAATTTTCAAAGATCTTTAAAGGATCTTCAAAGTTCATGTAAAGATCTTTGAAGATCCAGACAAGATCTTGACAGGAAAATGAAAGATCCTTAAAGATCTTGTCAAGAAAGTCAAAGATCCTCAAAGATCTTGGCAAGAAAATGAAAGATCCTTGAAGATCTTGGCAAGAAAATGAAAGATCCTTGAAGATCTTGGCAAGAAAATGAAAGATCCTTGAAGATCTTGGCAAGAAAATGAAAGATCCTTGAAGATCTTGGCAAGAAAATGAAGGATCCTTGAAGATCTTAACAAGAATTTTGAAGATCCTCATGAAGATCTTCAAGAGGATCCTCAAAGGTCCTCATGAAGATCTTGTAAGATCCTTAAAGATCCTTGAAAGATTTTCACCAGGGTTTGAGACTAATGGTGCCAAATCACATAATCAACTATTAATAACCCTTAAACTCCCATGAGTGACCAAGACAGAATTTCTCCTTAAAATATCAATACAATATCATCCAGATGAATAATGAGAATAAAGAAAAATGTCAATTTGAGTTTAATAAGTTGATCCAGTAATAAATTCTCTGAATTAACATTAAAAGAATTGTATGGTTGACAGTAAGGAGAAATACAAATTTGATAGGGGAGTTGAAGGGTTAAATTTCATGTAGGTTATGCTACAAGTAAAATTGATTTTCATACTATACAAAATAGTAAACTTACTCAGCATTCACTTATCTCATCTTTAAGAGATTGGTTGGAACTTAGCTGTAGCAATCATCAGTATAAGAAATACCACAACATACCTGGAGGCTTATCATTTTTGCGACAACACAGAGGCTCACCACAATCAGGGTCACTCCCTTCTTGATACAAGTGATCAAGATGAACATCAGAAAAGTGTAACACACGGGAAACTGGTGAGCCAGGCTAAAAACAAACAATAACCTTTCACTCAGCAATCTCTCCCATCATATTTCTAACTGAAATAACCCTTTCATTCTTGAGTGATCAGCAGTTGATTTCCCTTCACAAATTTACCCTGGTATTTAATACATAATAAAAATTACATATATTAAAGGTGGCTTCTTTCAATAACCACCAACTGCCAACCTTCTCTTGTTACTTGAAAGAGAAACAATGCAAGACAGGGTTTTGAAGCTACATACATATGTGTTAGAGCCTCATGCCAGTCACTGCATAGCATGTTTAGTTACATCAGGCAAAATTTTTAAAATGTATTTTGACCTTGTTTGACTAAAATCTCTGTCTTGAGTACACAGTTAACTGAAATCTCACAAAAAATTTAATTAATTTTCCCAATATCTGTTCAAAGGGGTCGGTATCTCTAGCTAATTATAAATCCATGGTAAATCCTTGATATTAATTTTAGTGTGACAATTCTCTATGTTTTCAGAAGATCAGGCCATTTTACGTACGAAACTTTCAGGGTTTCTAATGTTGCCCGAAGTCGTATAGTTAATGTATGTAGTGCAGAATAAATTTTGTAACGCTAAATTTCTACAAGTAGGTGAATCTTGTTTTGAACGATGGGTTAAGTAAGCGGCGCATCTGAACAAGTCACAAGACGAAGATTTGTTTGTCACATGACCAACATATCAGTTTACTTTTTTTGAACATTTACTTGCCTGTTCAGCCTTGCAAAATCAAACAAAGGCAAGGTTTGGGAAAAAGTTTAAGGCTTTCATACCCCTAACCTTTATTAAAATTTAGCGTGAAATAGAAATTGTGAGACGTAATTCTTAATCACGACGAAACCAAAGTTAAGAGAGTGTAAACAGAAACCGTCACAGAGAAATATTTCACAACTTAAGAAATTAGGAGGTAGAAAAACCAACCTTTGGAGGAGGAACAGGTTTAACTGGCGGCTTATTTCCAGGCACGGTTAAATTCCAAAATTCCCCAAGATCTCTGGCATGAGCGCACGAAGGACCTAACAGACTTCCACAAAGTTCAATGGGATCGAGAAACGCTTTGTCGGCGACTGTCAATACTTCGTTTCGAAACTCTGAGATAACATCGGTACAAACTCGTGAATCCTCTATATTCAGTTCCTTGCATAACAAACGTCCTTCATATACCACGTCCGCCTCGATTTTGTTTGTTAAGAGCGCAATTTGAGCGACAAACGCCAATAGTTTACAAACTGAACAAAGACCAGTTGACAATATTCTGTTTCGTACGTCGCTTTCTAAACGCATCACCCAAGATGTGAAACCATTTTCTTCATGAGCCGGTTTTGAAAACGAATTCAACACGAAACAAATGAGAAGAATAAAAACTAGACATAATTTCGACGCCATCACCGTCCAAGAAAGCGAAAGATGATAAAGCTCCTTCCCTGTGTACAATTGAAATGATATGACGTTTATAACGTGGGAGTGGCGGAGGTGCGGTGATCGTATGATTGAGCACGTGACTCTTGCAATTATGCGCCCGCACTAAGGTACTCTCTGCGCATTGCTCCATAAGGAAGCTGCAACAAATTACTTAATGAAATTAATGCTTCCTCTTGGGAAACAACAAATTAATGTTTCGAAAATATCCCTCTCTTTACTTTGAAAGTGAAAAAGTGCAAGAAAAAAGTGGCAGAAAATCCTGTGGAAAGAATTTCCAAGTTTCGCTTTGATGAATTTCAAATATCTAGCTTTGTTTCAGCTGAAATATGGCGTTTGTGACCTGGTGTCTGTTGTTATTCCCCGTGCCTTCCTTCATAACCCTGTCTAGCAGGGAAAGGTGCGGCTTCGGAGGACTGGGACTTGGAATTGATTCCGATGCAAAGTTTCTCTATCAAATCAGTCGTGGTGATGTTGAGAGTGCGGGCAATTCTTGGAAACAATTTCAAAACGATACCGGGGACAGAAAGCATTTTCAAATTTAAGATGATTGGCGTAAACGAGGCTTATTTCGTTTAATCAGATGCACCACGTTAACGACCTCATTAGCGAATGATAAATAAGCTGCCTCCACCTGATTCCTTATTAGGCATACAACACCTGTCAAAGGGTAAAATAAGATATCCCTTGCCAATTTTTTTATTTTGACAGAAAACAAGCAATTTTGAAAGCCGCATCTTCCACGACGCAGGAAAACAGCAGTCATGAACGCATCCCTTCATTTTTAACACTGAGGCTATAAATACAACAAGATCATGATGAATTTTAAGAATATCGTTGGAATTGCTATAATACTGCATGCAGCAGGGATATTTTGCTTAAACAAGCAACTAGGTAAGTAAGTTGCTTTATTTAGATACCTGCTTATACCTCAGCTTATGCGTATTGCTTCACGTGAGATCAGTAAAGAAACGGAATATTCCTGTCGACAGGTACCCGTCATTGATAAACGCATGCATATTTTTTGTTTAAAACAAGGTCTACTTTAGCAAATGCCTGTCAACAGTGTCGTTTCTTTAAGTTTTGATCGTTTCCTCGATGCTAGAACGCGAATAACTAAGTGTCATTAGGCTTAAAATCCTTCTTAAATTTGACGGACCGGCAAGATAAATTGGGATCAATAGTCGTGTTAGAAGGCGTATATCCGAAACATTTTTAATTCCAACAGGTCGAACGTTCTTTAACAGCTGGTAAAATGATTTTACTATTATCCCAACAAAAACATGAGGTATATAAAAGAACCGCTACATTAGGGCATAAGTGCGGACGGTTGAGTTTATTGACAAAATGTAGAAACGCAACACGTGCTAATTCTCAGGTCTTCGAAAGTAAGGTGTCGAACTAGAAGGCAAACAGCAACAAGAAGCAATAATGTGCTTCCGAAAGAAACAAGTTTCTTTAATATGGCCCTTCCATTTGATTAGACGTTCATGGACATAAATTGAGTCATTTTAACAAAATATAAAAGGAATCTTCGTTCGACTTAACTGAAATCGGTAAGAAATAGAGTAGCTTCTCCAGCCGTATGAGCACGCTGTCAATACGACCAGCCCTTTATCTTTTAAATCTGGGTTTCTCAAGAGCGTTGCATCTATCTGCGATGCTCACTTATTACCCCCACGCTCTCCGAATATTGATCACGGTTTTCTTCGAATAATTCCAAAAGGTTGTCCGAAAAACTGGAAAAGATTCGAGAAGTCATGTTACCTATCACCAAAGTCATCCCTCAACTGGCGCGCTGCTGTTTTCAACTGCAGTAAATATAATGCTCACCTGGTCACAGTCTCCAATGCAAGAGAAAACTCTTTCCTGATTCGAGAATTCGTCATTACGCAACAGCACAGCAGGCATTTTTGGCTCGGTTTACATAGAGCACCTTCCGATCCTTCGAAGTGGTTGTGGGTCGACGCATCCCCTGTGACATTCCGGGACTGGTACTCAGGGCAGCCTGACAATTATCGCCAAGAAGAGTTTTGTGGAGAGATGTATGTCCTTGAAGTTCGCAACGGTGTAGTGAAATGGAATGACTTAAACTGTTCCCGGAGTTCAACTTTCATTTGTGAGAAAGGTGAAGATGTAAACTTCTCTATTTAAGTAATAACCCATCTCCATGACAACAGTCGGAATGAATACCTACAAGAAAGCTTACCCAGTCGGTTATCCAACCAAATCACAGGATTTGTTTTTTCTTGCACTTTTCATGGAGCCAGTCACGCATGTCAAAGGCCGAGTTCACATGCAAGACTCTCGCCTTAGACATTACCAAATAAATGAATACTTAACAAAACAATATCTTGATAACCTTCCAAAGTAAAAGGAAAATGTTATTTCCAAGGAGGGTCAACTCCTTTCCTTTTTTTTCTCAACAGAACTACTCGCTTTGCCTTCGTGTACAGAGGACAACGGTGGCTGTCAACATTTTTGTTCCTCATCGAATGATCGTATAGTTTGTACGTGTAAAGATGGATTCATCTCTGAAAAGAATGGAGCGGTATGTGTTGGTGAGTGCTCATGTAGATAGCCTCGATCCGTCACTATCTAAAGTTATTAGTAAGCCCTCTATAAAGAAGAGTTGGCTCTAATGAAATTGTCGTTTGTCTTGCTATACGCAATATTTTAGATGATTATACACCCCTTTCCGTATTAAGATCTTCTGTGTAAAAGAGTTCAGAGAGCACACTGTAGTTTTCAGGGATGTCGGCGGTTTTAAAACAATTTGTACTCCACGATAAGAACGTTCAGTCTTCTCAGAGCCTTGGAGAGAGAGAGAGAGTAGAAACGAACAGCGACGTGCATGACCCCGCACGTAGGCGGCGTGAGAGTTAAGAAGAGCGTGTTTCTGACAACAGAGGGTAAAGGAATATCGCAAATTTCCTCTAGGAACGTTTGCTTTTTTTTCCCAAAAATCTCTTGCAGATCCTAAGATTTATTGGTCACAAGAAATTCAACACAAAGGCAACAGCTCGTTTAATGTGGCTCTACTCGTCATGCAGCTGGTATCACTTATTCTTCTCCTTCCAATGGCGCTGGTTCTAGTGTCGTTCTACAGAATAGTTTCAAAGCAAAGAAGACGAGCAAACACCCAATTTCATTCCGCAGTGGTAAATTCATCACTGTCTCAAGATGAAAGCTTCGGAAACCAGAAT
The DNA here is from genome assembly GCF_964200805.1 of Pocillopora damicornis. NCBI lineage: Eukaryota > Metazoa > Cnidaria > Anthozoa > Scleractinia > Pocilloporidae > Pocillopora > Pocillopora damicornis. Next base: position 19,694,990 of record NC_142681.1, on the reverse strand, counting down.
ACCCGGCTTACTAACGCAACATATGAAAACAGTGGCATCAGTGATAATGTTTAGTTAGTTGAAAGATTAACACATCTTGAATGATAATGAATCTTAATGATATGTTTGTATGGTTATCCAAAGCTATAAGTCACCTCATACGATATTTAGGGAATATTTTAGGTGTATGATGTAGTTCAATTCTTTCGAGTTTCAATTCATGTGGGAAATAAAATGGGAAGACTACTTGTTTTTTTTTCTTTTTCCATCGCCAAAATTTTGACTACCACCCGCTTTCGATGCTCAGGGGATCATTCACAGTTCATCTGATTTTGTCGATTTTACGACCATTTGCATACTATACATTACGATATAATAGAAACGCGATCGATTCACCCACCACCTCTTCCAAAGCTATCTGCCGAGCCCCACACCATGTTGTAGTCCAAGCTGATCCCATATTTTTGCCCCACAGACCTCTCTCACGCATGTCTTCGCCTTACACGTCCAACCATTCCCGAAGGTTAGAGATTTCTAGCTCATTATATGCTGAACGAAAAATAAACGCACTTGCTGGTTGCACAAGGCGTTTTCCTTTCGTGTTGGGCCATCACCACAGAGTTAGCGCACTTTAACCTGACATAAAATCATCGCATCGGTAGCGAGACTTAATCCAAACGTACTTTATTCACACAAAACACATTAAATGCTCATTTTAAAGGAACTCTGCCCTTTTCAGTTTATTTTTCTCATTCGGTGGATTTACCTTTCTACATATGTGAGGCAATTTTGCACGTCACAAAGTATCATGGACACTTCTTTATAAGCAAACTACGCTCTGTGCCTTTGCACTACACCTGACTTTCAACATCGCAGAGTTTCTGTCCTTCCTCTTCTCCGGTGTTGATTTTTTTCGACCCTGCGTTTGATTTCTTGGGCCCAGGCTGCCTGCAGCAATAAATCTTGTAGTCCTCAGGCCAGGCCTCCGCCTGTTCCACGGTTTGGGGCATGGGACTGAAAAGCGTCTCAGGCAGCCATAGACCCACTATGCCAGCGGTTACTCCAAGTATTCCGAAGATGACCAGCGGAAGCGTTTTATTAAGATTGGGAAGGTCCGCCTAGAGGAAGAGGTGATATAATTTTAGCAATTAAAACCCCGAAACTTTGGGATTGCTATCCTTGTTGTTAAAAGGTTACGGATGATAGATATCTTACCAGTAGAACTATGTAAGGTGCCAATATTGCTCCAATACGGGCCATCATGGAGGAAACGCCCACAGCTGTGTTCCTGAAGATATATTTATATTTTATATTTTAACAAATAGAAAACTGAAAGAAGAATCACTTGGTGCAAATGCGGATCGCAAAGAAAAACACTTGTGGGGACGAAATTTCAGTTTTCACAAATAGCTTATTTCATTTGTTGCAATTAGATTTCATTTATCGCACGAAAAGGGTAGGCGTTGTATTCACTTGTCACGTACCTGATAACTGTCGGGAAAAGCTCGGCAGTGAAAACATAGATGGTCAGAAAAGTGGATAAGATACAGAACTTGCCGATCATGGCCAGAGTTGTGATCACTTCTTGATATTCTGAGAATAACGACTAGGAGTTAAGTTCTGATAGTCATAAACTGTCTGACTGACTAGCTGTTTGACTGACTGACTGACTGACTGACTAATTGAACAAGTGTTGACTGACTGGCTGACTGACCGACTGACTGTCTGACTGACAGAACGATTGTCTGACTGACTGACTGTCTGACTTTCTGATAGATTAAATGATTGCCTGAGTGACTGACTGACTGACTGACTGTCTGACTGACTGTGTGGCTGATTGACCGACTGACTGTCTGACTGGCTGAATGAGTGTCATGACTGTCTGACTTTCTCACTGACTGACTTATTGTCTGAATGACTGACTGACTGACTGACTTACTGCCTTACTGATTGACTGTCTGACTGACTGCAACTGACAGACTGACCAACTGACTGACTGTCTGGCTGACTGACCGACTGATTGCCTGACTGTCTGACTGACTGACTGTCTTAGAGTCTGACTGACTGAATGACTAACTGATTAACTGACTGAATGAGTGTCTGACTGACTATGTGACAGACTGTGTGGCTGACCGACTGACTGTCTGACGAGCTGAATGAGTGTCATGACTGTCTGACTTTCTCACTGACTGACTTATTGTCTGAATGATTGACTGACTGACTAACTGTCTGACTGACTGCAATTGACCGACTGACAACTGACTGACTGTCTGGCAGACTGACCGACTGATTGCCTGACTGACTGTTTGACTGACTGACTGTCTTACAGTCTGACTGACTGAATGATTAACTTTTTGACTGACTGAATGAGTGTCTGACTGACTGTGTGACGGACTGTGTGGCTGACTGACTGACTGACTGTCTGACTGACTGACTGAGTGTCTGACTCATTGACTGAACGACTAAGTGTCTGCCTGACTGCCTTTTCCCGCCTGACTGACAGCCTGTCTGTCTAATTGACTGACGGACCGATTGACGAACGAACGATGGAACGAACGAACGGAAAGATGGATGGACGGGCAGAAGTTTGAACAGATGGATAGACTAATAAACGAGAATGACTGTCTGACTGGCTAACTGATTCAACTAGTTTTTTGGTAAGGAAACTGTCATACTGACACTGCGGGCAGCGAAGTGAAAAAGATTAAATTAGTGGTTTTTAGATCAATATCCTCGTCTGCAGGAAATTCAACAACCTACCATTCACCCCTCTTACCAGCTTTGCTTGGAACAGCTAACACCAGCATGCCGGCAACTCCGCCAATTAGCATGAAGGCACAATACGGAATGCGGCGACCAAACCTATCAAAACATTGAGTTATATAACACAACTGAACCATCTCTAAATGCTTCAAGGACGTTTCTTTTTTGGACACGTCGATAAGGCACACATTGACGATAGAGTCAGTTTGTTTCCGGATCGTCTTTTCCCATTACTACTGATCGGAGAGCTTTCCTGAACAGTTTGTTGACCCTTGTCCAAAAGAAGGATCTGAGAAGTGTATTTAGGTTTAGTTGATACATTATTCTTAAAAACAGCAAGAAAAACCAAAATATATTGTTCTAGGACATCATTTCACCTCATTATTTTCAAAACATTTTGTTTTGCAACCTCTAGAGTCCTTTTCGTTTATCAAATGTTCTTACCTCTGAAGACAAAACCAGGCCAACAATGCACTAGGTAACTCGATGATAATCAACATGAAAAAGTTCAGGTACATGTCTCCAGCGAGATTCTTCACATTCAAACTCAGTCCAAAGTACACCAGAGCGTTAACAAACCTAAACGTCAAAACAAAACACAAAATGAATTGATCTAAGCGTATAAACACACCAAACAACCGAAACACACATAAAATAATCGACAAAACAAATTATCTTTCTATCGTCTTTTCTCACCAATTGAAACAGCAGATGATAATTCTCTTTCTCAGTTTTGGTGTCCTAACCAAATCACAAGTCCCATATTTTCGGGTGTCATTTTTCCTGACATCAGCTTTCCTTACTTCCGAGATCATGTGCCTCAGCTGTTTAGGGTCAACGGAGACGCCATTTTTGGTAGCGTACTTCATGAGCAGGCCATGAGCCTCATCCAGACGATTGTGAGCGACAAGCCAGCGCGGAGATTCAGGAATCCACCTTTTTCGCATTAAGACAAAGTGATACGGTTTTAGTTGGCTTACAAAATGACAGTTAAGGTTCACAACTTGATATAATTTCCTATGTTCACTTTCAAGGAATAAGAGACTTACCACCAGAAAAGGAGCAATAGGACCCCTGGTACCGACACTGCTAGCATCAGATGTCTCCAGTCTCTCATGAGGTATGCCAGTAAAGCTAAAATGGCGTAACCCACAGTCATGAAGATGTTGCTGACAAACCCTGCAGCAGTCCTATTTGACGTAACTGACAGCTCCATGCAGTAAACGAAGCGGGAGAGTAGACAACCAGCGGCAGCGGCTCCCGCACCGACTCGGAACAAGGCGAAAAGAGAGAGGCAGTCTGCAACTGCAGAGACGGTGCCACATACGGCCTGAAATTGGGATAAGCGTAAATTATTTCCTTTTTTTATGATAGATTGTGAAACGAGTAACCACGTAGTCATTGCGCGATGCACTCACCAGGATGGCGATACTGAGGAAAACAGCGACCCTTCGTCCCAAATGATCAGATATGCTGCTAAAAGCATAGGAGCCAACGAGAAGTCCTGCCAAGTATGCTGCTTGAGTCAACGCTTTGAGATGATTTTTATCACAAATCAACCCCCACTGAAAAAAAAAATAACAAAAAATAAATAAATAAATAAAAGCGATCTTTTTTCAAAAGCAAGTCTTTCTTTTGTCGTGTCTCATTTTCAGTAGAACGGACTTGCAATATGATATCAAGACATTATTCAGCAAACAGAATAGACACATCAGGAGCCTATGGGCTCCTGACATATCCATCGGTCTGAAGGCGAAAATCCAAATTCTTTAATATAATTTCAGAGGAAAGGTGCGGCTAGAATGGGAAATTAGTGAATAATAACAATAACAGTTCTTCAGAGAAATTCCACAAGTCTAAATGCGTTTGCAAATTAAGCAATAATTGGACATGAACATTGTAAATAAACTTAAACATAGCGTTTAAAAGCCCCAACTGGCAGGAGCCAGGAGGAAGACCAGTTGGTTAAATACAAAAGCGCAAGCCAAGGATTCTTAATTCAGAGCAATCGAGAACAAATCCAGAGAGTAGCAGGGCGGAGGGCTTGAATATGGGACGACAAGCTACAAGACCAGCGGGCTTACCCCACTGCCTAAAATTTGACCATGGACACCCTGGAGGTCAAACGCTTAATTATTCTTGGGATTTCTGACTGTCTGTATATCATCTATGCGTCGTTTATTGTTTCGTGCACTCAGACTTGCAAACGTTAATACTAGATACACTCAACACTTTACAACGGTACTCCAAAAAAGGTGTTTAGTGGGGAAAAGTCGTATGAAATGAATATAACCAATTATTTTATCAAAAGTGGCTTTTTCAAAACATTGCTGTTATAGAGGGCGTGCGTGTGTGTGTGTATGTTAATTAAAACCGATATTATATAGGTAAATATTGGATAACACCCAGTTAGAGTCTATGAGGGAAATATCAAATCACGGGGTAAAAATCTAGCTTCCTTTACTTTTAAATATTTAAATACTTCTATAGCATACAATCTCACCAAAAGACTATATTTTCAAGGGTAGTAATTGTTATAATCTTCTTTAAACTAACCTCAGAGACGGCACTTGTATATTTACCCTTGAATTCATATTCGGTGCAATTGGCACAACATTTGTCGATCTCGCAATTAGAACTGTTCATGGTAGTGCTCGAGGCGACACACTGGAAAGGCGGAGACGCGCCATAAAATACAAGCACTAGTTGTTGAAGGCCGATAGGTACCGTCATCAAGCACATAAAGGCGTACAACAGCATCGGATAACGACCGAATCCGCCGACCAGACGGAGCAAATCGTCAAATTCGTAATTCTCCTTTAACGATGAATTTGCATCGGCTTGGAAGTCATTCGTATCGCGACTCTTGTCAAGGCTGCTACTATTCTTTTTGTCACCAGTCGTTTCCATTGTATTACGAATCACAGAGGGCTTACTCACATCGACATGTAACGAGTTTCAGGAAAATTGCCAAAGAAAGAGACAACTCTGAAAACTGAGGATTTGGATGTCACGTCAGACAGTCTTATATTAGTGACAAGTGTAACCTAAAACTGAACGTGCCAGAGAGTTGAATCAAGAAGCTATACTTATGTCAGCGTAGCAAACATTACATGTCATCGTAAAATTAACAAAGAAAATTAAAATGTGGTACACTGTTGATTTTGCCTCTGCAGTTGAATCTATTAGTCACGCAATGCAAATTAAAATCAGACTTTCCTATGATGTCACGCGACATGGTATAGTGTCAGGATTACCAAGAGCAAGCATGGTTAAACGCAACTCACAACTTCCTTAAAGTGCTAGCCTGTTCAGACGTTCAATCAGTGAAACGAAGCGCAAGAGTAGCGGAGGAGTGACAAAAAAAAGACAAAAAAAGAAAAACCGCGAGGATTGGGTCGGGTCGTGCAATGAATAGCTTTTCATGGAATTACTTGAATTGTATAATTTATGCGTGTAGAGCATAAAACACGCTTTTCAACACGTTTTCATGGCTTTTATAAAGGCACAGCCATTTTCGTTTTCACCTTTGTTTAATAATGCGTTATCCTGAATATGGCATGAAGAAATAAACTGCCAGCCGTTTCCATAAATCATAATAATTTTAACATGGTACCGAAACGGACCATAAGACAATGGTTCGTAATGCGTGTAAGAGTTTTGTATTAACTGCTGTTCAAAGGTTCAAAGGCTATTCTTTCACGCATAACTGGAAAAACGAAGATTATTAAAAGGAAAGACACATTGGAAACGTTTAATTTAAGAACTAATTTGCAGAAAAGTATCTGAGTTAGATCTTACACTGTTTTATTTTATACATCATTCACTGCAATAAAAGTTTTGAAAATTATCTCTTATCTGTTAGAAGATAACATTCCTTTGGAATTTCTTTTATCTTTGTTCCTTTTTGGAAGAGATTTTTCAGCGAGTGAATACAATGCCCCGGATAAGTTCTGTCTACCTTCGCCGGAAACTAAAGCGCTGTTTCGGACCTCAAGAAATGAATTAAATCAATTTAAATATATGTTAATGAGGTCATTTGGTGGTTTGAAGGTGTCAGGGTCAGAATCAAAGGCTTTAAAAGGTGATTTTCATAAAAAAAAACTTCGTGATAATAAGCCCAATTTATTGACGCTTCATATTCAAATATCGTAAGTGGTTTCACATTCAAGAGGAACTGATAAAAATTAACTTGGGGCTTTCCGTGTTATTTCGTTCAAGGCTGGTACTAAAATAAACCACCAAAAACAAAATGATAGTTTTTATAAACAACACAACGATATCTGAAGAAGAAGAGGCCTGTTTGATACCAAATTAGCAAAATACTGTCCAGCTGCTTCTCATTTTTGTCTTTCACCTCTTTGTGCACAGATGAAGACAATAAAGGCGTAACCATCACCAAGTTGATAATACGAAAACGTTTCTCAACATACCAGTTATGTTATAAAAACTATTTTATAACAGTGAAATCCAAGGCATGAGCAGTGCTTACAGACTGGTGACGTGACCATAACATGACCGACATGAATTTTTCAGTTGTCGTTTTGTAAATCTTGTATTACACTTAACATCAAGGATCTCTCTACAAAAGAGCGCAGCCCCCCAAACTGGCACATTAATGAAAGACAAGGGTAAGAGGCTTTTTGCTCATTTAAGTAAAGAATTTAAAATGATTTAGCTTGGCTGATTACAGAGTTCGAATATGAAGGTAGAATAGTCCTCCTCGACTGTAATTTTAACGAGTTATATTCATCAAAGCTATTGTGCTATTGAGGTTCAACATCCTCAAGATCCTCGCTTCTTTTGTTTCGTCTCTCCACGCATAAATTTTAATAAGATCAGCGATCAAGAAAGAAGCAAAAGTCAATCGGCTGAATATTCTATAAATCCCTATTAAACTATGGGTTTTCTTTTCTTAACAAGGAAACAGGAAAATTATCATTAATATGGCAATAAAAACACTGCTTTGACTTTTTGACAACGGATGACCTTGAACCCTTTGACAAGTTTACGTTATCAGGCCAAAGACAAAAAAAAAAGAAAAAATAAGGAAAATAGAAACATCCTCTGTTGAACAGTTCATTGTTAGTCTTATAGAGTTTGTTTTATATTCGTGTGTAGAGTTTTCCCATTATAAAGCGTATTTGATAGGATAAGAAATGAGATGACCCTAGCGATGTCTAACTGCCATTGTAGTCTGTTTTCGTTCTACCCATGGGCGGTTATTCAGGTCGACCAGCCGTGTTTAGACTTTAAAAAGCCGGACTCCTATTCTGAGCTACTCCGAAGCCTCAGATACCCAAAGGATATGACGAGGATAATTGAATACATTTTCTCCGATCTGTTTCAGTTGGTGTTTGACACAGAATTGATCCGTAAGCTCTCGACCGTTATTGACTCTGAAAAATTAAGGATTTTTAAGTCTATTCAACCTGGATCAGTTTTGAAATGATTATTTTGCATGAAATTCAATGCATGAAAGGTTCTATCTTAGACACAATTTCTTTTTTAACTGTATCTTGGGATTTAACCCTGTGACCTATAAAGTCAATGATAGAACTGAGAAATGTTGTCTGAACTCTTGCGTCTGTGGAGGTAATCCTACAGTACTTAAATGTGGCACCTTTTATCATTTTCTTTTTTTACAAAGTGAATTTTCGGATTTTTCTGGTAGCTGATAGTGAAAGGATGAAGTTAATTTTCACTGGTGACATAATTCTGTGAGGATTCGAGATAATTACCTGTTTTAACCTTGACGTTTATAAGATTGTATCGTTTTTCTCCTAACTGAGAACCTGTGTGTTAATGTCAAAAAAGATATCTACATTAACACAAACAAACAAAAACCTATCAGCATTTTATGCTGTAATGATGATTTACTTTAAGTTTACCGATATAGAAAGATGACAAAAATTAGCCATCGCAAACCTTGAGTCTGCCGGGAAGTGATCATACTTAGTTAAAAATAGAAATAAAGTTGACTCCAAAGCTCAACCACGAAAGACCTACAGGTCAGTCGGGATCTTTCTACTTGTAGCAAGTTGGTTTCTTGAATTCAAAGGGAAATCTTAACAGGTGGAACAACCTGAGGTGTTATATTCCACAAGTAAGGAGACAAGTTTGATGTACTGCAAAGTGACGCAATCGGCACACTGTAAGAAGTGTTGTGTATAAAAATATTAAAGAATCATTAACAGCTGTTGAGTAATTGATGGTGATTGATACGTTTGGCAAAGTACAAAAAAAACAAAGTTTGGAGTTAGATTTTTACCTTGAATGAAAAACTTTGACACCTTTCCATCGAGAATAAAGAATGCCATGTCTTTTTACCTCGTGTTTTGTTGCTATGCTAAGATTGATAATTATCTTAATGGGCGGCATGTAGTGGCAAGAGGACTCACCTTACCGCATGGAGGGCGTGAGTACGGTTTGAGTCAGGACCGAGACATAACTTTCAAAAGAAAGAAATAATAAGAAGAGACGTATTTGAAATGGTTTAGAGGAGACGATTTTCGATTTATAGAAGTCACATTTGAAACACAGCGATATAAAAATGTTATCATAAACGCTTCGTTCATTGGTCGTCTCGATCCAAAGACATAAACTTTAGACACAAAATGTGTCCCTGTGTTTAGCTTGTATTTTCTGAGCTGAAGAGATAGAATGGAAAAATCGTAAGATGTTCATTAATACGTTTTTTTTTTGCAGGGTTGAGATGATTATTTTATTACTGCTACGAAGCACGCTGTTGCTTCTCGTAGCAAACTATTCTTTTGCCCAAGAATGGTACAGCCAAGACAATTATGGACCCATGTATTACGAGCCAAACACAGTGGAGGATTTAAAACCTTCATTTGTGGGAAAGCGGCAGGCAGAGAGCTTAGCCACTGAATCAAAGTCTTTTTATTTGTCGGAGCACTCCGCGTCTAACGTCCGTGAAAAACGAGACATAGGTGACGTGGACGCTAAAAAAAACAGTAGTGACGTCACGGAGTATACCACAAATGAAGGTGTTAATCACGTGGCTGATATGTCCGAGGAAAATGACCGATCATTTGATCCAGATAGCTCTCTAGAAGCGACCTCGCACAGTCCGACCAATGACAGCTATGAATATATGCAAAGTCCGACCAACAGCAGCTCTGAGTACGTGGAAAGTACTAACAACAGCAGCACTGAGTACATGGAAAGTCCTAACAACAGCAGCACTGAGTATGTGGAAAGTCCTAACATCAATGGCTACGAAAACGCACAAGACGTTGCCAGTGATAGCTACGAATTCACACAAAGTGTTGCAAATAATAGCGTTGAATATGCTGCCGAAGATAGCCACGACAAAGCGCAAACCGTTGCCAATGATAGCTACGAATTCACTCAAAGCATTGCAAATAATAGCGTCCAGTTCGCACCAAATGTTGGCAAAGACAGCTACGAAAACGCACAAAACGTTTCCAACAGTAGCTACAGTATAACAGATTCCAACCAAGTGAATGAAATGCCGAATGAAACAATGAAAACCGGACCTGAAAGGACTGAAATGTCTCCATTAACACCCGACGTCATGCACAAAGGCTCGGCTGAGGGCAGCGCGAACGACGGTCGTATGGACGTGACAGAGGAACCAAAGGATGATGGCACAGGAGACCTAGAAAGCAAACCTGTCGATACAGCCCCTAGCCATGAGACCTCTGGAACACCTGACTTCATGGAGGAGGTTGACGAAAGCTCTGGCTCTGGAAATTCCAATGATCGAGAAAATGATGATGAGGAGAACAAAGCGAAAAATGGAAATAAAGACGATAGGAACAAAAGTGATGATAGTGCTAACGCCAGGAAAGAAACTAACGGAAGGAAAACGACGCCCACATCGGCAAGCCGGGGTGACGATAGCAGTGGAAATTTCAATAACAGAGAAGTCGATGATTTGTTTACAGACTACGACGAGGATGAGTATGAGGATGAACAACCGGTGAAGAGGCAAAATTTGGGTACGAAAATCATTAGATGAGTAAAGTGTATCATTTTATACTTAACTTCCATTGAATTAGAGGATATATGAAAAGCAAACATCTGAACCACGGAAAAAGAGAGAGGTCTTTGAGGTTAGAAATCACAATTGACAAGCTAAAATAGAGCCTAAACTTAGCTCAGTTAGTTTCAGTCAGTCAGTTTCTGTGCTACACCAGTATCGCAGAATAGTCCTTGGTTTGGATCCCATTCGAGCCTGACTTTTCCCAGGCTTAATTTTTACCGCCATCAGCTTTGCGATGATCTGCATTTAATTGGTTAGAAGAACACTAAGTGAATAAGAAGTGACTAACTCTAAAGCTTCCTTCGTTTCAATTTGTAGCCTGGGGTGTTCCAAGACAGCAATATGCGTATTCATCAATGCCATGTTGTCCGTCAAACATGGTTTGTCCAGGTTAGTTATAAATTAAACCAGTTTACATTGCATTAATTTTTCATATTCCCCACCTCAACTCACTCTATTCACATTTCGCAATAGAAACATACTTTGCCTCGTACACATATCATCATCCAGTTATCGTATGCCACGAGAAGATGAGTTAAGAATCTCGTCACATATTCTAATCAAATACTATATTTCCGTCTTCCTTTTTCAGATAAACCACCGTGTGTCCCTGACACTGGTGGTTATAAGGGTTTCCAAGGTTACATTAACTATCCAGGATACCCACCTAATTACCAGTCCCAAGCTGTACCGAGCTTTCAGCCTCAAGTGGCTCCAACTTCGCCGCATTACGCGAATCCCGGACCTGCTGCCAAGAATGGCAAGGCAAACCCAGTCAAGGCACGTCCTACATCAGAAAAAGCTTCCACTAGAAAAGTCTCTTCTTGGGACCAACTAGGATCTGACAGGAATGCTTCACCACAAACGAAGGGTTTTATTTCAGACGCAGATGACTACCATGAATTCAACGGGACGGAACAGAGCTTTGCCGGGTACGATTTTAAACAGAATGAAGACAAATTCTACAACAGCACTGGAAAACATGATGACGAAAATAAAGAGTTTTTAGAAAAAAATGACTCGAATCCGCTGACAACGCAGTTGATATTAGAGAACGAAAATGACCATGTTCGAGAGAATAATTCTATTACACCAACTAAAGAGAACGATAAGGAAAATGTGAAACAACAGAAGTCCTCCGAAGAGCCAAATTACAAGGATGAAATCGAGAAAGAAGCCGTGGAACAAGAGAAAGAAGCTGATCGGATGGCTGAAAATGAAGAACATAAAGATGACGAGGACGACGACGACGACGATGATGATGATGATGACGACGACAACGAAGACGAAGACGATGAAGATGATGATGAACGAAATGACAACGATGATGACCATCAGGGACAACACGCACCTGATAACAAAGGACAAAAGGATGACATCTACAATCCTACAAATCAATCATTTGCAGTCTCTCCAACAGTGCTTCCAGGAATGTGTCCACCTTGTCGTAAGTAATACCAAAGTGTTAATGTCATGGAATGTATAATCACGACATCTCTACTGCTGTCATATCATAGATAAACAAGATAGGATTATTGGGAAAATCATTTAGCAGTCGGATCACACCGTAATATTAAATCAAATTAAATTAAACTGTCTACATATGAGATTATATTAAAATGACTAATTCTTTTTTTTTTGTGTCCATTTTGCAGCAAAGCCAACAAAAGCGCAAGGTAAAGAAATCCAAAATATTAACACAACATCTGTCATGTATTTATATTTAAAGAAATACTTCAAATACTTCAAGAAATCGCAAAGTGCTATTTTAGTCATAAACATTTGTGACATATAACTCATAGTCAGCAATAGTGTTTTCTTAAGGAAGACTTAGCAGTTAAAACACCGGGTCAATCTGTGCATATCGTTCAATTTTGTACTGATCCACTGCGTGATCGATGTTTTCGCTCAATACAAATTCACTCTTACCTTGGCCTTACAATGGAGAAGGGTTCTATTTAGATCACTGAAATCACTCCCAGCTTTGGGTTGACACTTTACTTCTCATAATCAAATAAACACAATTCAGTTTACACACACTTATGTTACGACATCGCTTAATCTAACCAGCGTTATGTTGCATTAACATCCTCTCAGCTTGTAGCGCCAAAATAGATCTGGCTTTCCTAATCGATGGTTCTTCAAGCGTTGAAAGATACGGTGTCGGAAACTTCCGAAAACTAATCGAATTTGTCCGAGGACTGACGATGGGATTCGCCATTTCCAAAAGAAATACCCGAGTGTCCTTAACTGTGTATGGAACAAGACCGAAGATGATATTTAATTTCCGAAGGTTGGTTGTCTCATGAAAAAGTGATGTTATCATCTGTAGGAAATAGTTTAAAACTAGTGTAGGAAATACTTTAAAGCTAGTGTGAAATATATCCTTAAATCAATGATGTATTCGCTGTTATAACTGTGATCAAGCTGCTTTTCAGTATAAGATGGGAAATCTGAACTCACTGGTCGCGATATCCAAATTGAATGACTTTTTTTGAAATATTCGTTGATATTCAGTTCAATCACTCCACGGAAAACTGAAACGTTTAGAATGATTGTTTCGAACGAAAGTGGTATGACAGATTCCCCCTTACAATGGAAATAGCGATCATCTTTGACCTCCTTGTTAAAGTTTACATATCTGGTTTCCCATCTTTGAATTTCGAAGGGTGGATAATACTTATCCATCAGACAGCAGTGGAAGTTATCTAATGCCTGTTCTGGCCCTCCTATTTCCAAAAAAATTTTTCTATGAAAAAATTAAAATAAATTGACAGATGTAGAATTTGATCATTGACTTTCGGTAATTTCAGATATCAGAGTAACTCATTGTTATTCACGGCTCTCAACCGGCCAATCTACTATCCACGGACGGGAGCGAGAACAGGTCGGGCTCTCAGCTTTGCCAACAGAAGGCTTTTCACGAGAAGCCGACGTGTTCGAGCTCGTAAAGTACTGGTGGTTATTACTGATGGTGGCTCAATCGATGACGTACATGGAATCTCTAAGAGACTACGAGCCAACGGTATCACAATCTATTCAGTAGGAGTGGGAAGGTACTTCAACGCAAAGGAATTGGACTCGATGGCAACTGATCCTGACAAGACGCACGTTTTCACGTCGGATTTTAAGCAGATACAGTACATCACAAACGATCTTAAGAAAGCGATCTGTTTGAGTAAGTATTCAACGAGCTTAAGCACCAAACGAACTCACCGTGCGAGAAAAAAATTGATTGGAGTCAAAGTCTCAACTCAGTCGATATTTTTTACATATTTGCTCACAGACGTACATCATCTAGCGGAGTGCAACATTGAGGTCATTTGTAGATCTATGAATGAAATGTTCAAACTGGATAACAGTTATATTCATTGAATCACACTGCACAATACCTGTCGACTTTGTGCTTCCTTAGTAAAAAATATCTAGAAATAATTTTAAAAATAACCAATGTTCTATAAGGGTCTTATACCGTTGGATGTGTTGACCTATTATAAGCTTCCAAAAATTTGAGCTCCCGATTACCTCTCCTACTTTTCTCCAAAACACGTTCATCACACAAGGTCTTACGTGGACAGAAAAAAGCAAAAAACACGGATTTACTCATCGACAGCATGTACTTGCCCACGGCGGAGAAAGAGAAGAGGATGTTGTCCTTCAACCTCTTTCTGATTCTGTAATTTGAACATTACGTAACTTATCTAATCTGTCATATACCCTGTTTAATGGTTAACCTTTTGCTGTTTAGGTGCGGGTGGTACTCTGTCAGTTTCAAAGCTTCAGCCATGTGTTTGCGGACCAACTAAACCAGTAGGTCCTACAAAACCGGGTTAGTATGAAGATGTTGAGCTAAATGGTACCCTTCAAAATGTCAAATAGTAGTCTACAATTCTTCTAATATTTACACTTGTTAGTCCCTTGACATGCAAGAGTGGATTCGTTTCAAAACCTACAGCTTTAAACCTGTAGAGGTTACTCATATCATGTGATCGATCTCTTGGATAGAATATATGACGCACAAACCTCAACTGTCCTTCTTTCTGGCGAAAAGATAGTAGAGCGGAAAGCGTTCATTAGAAAGGATACTCTTGAGTAATAAATCCTATGCATCTGAAGATTGACTGATGGACTTCTAACAATTCGCATGTTGTTATTGCAGTATCTAAGACAACACCGAAAAGAGGCAGCCCAGGTAAACCTGGAAAACCAGGTGGTCCAGGTGGTCCTGGTGGTCCCGGGGGTCCAGGTGGGCCTGGAGGACCGGGTGGACCAGGCGGCCCAGGAGGTCCTGGAGGGCCCAAACCTGGTACAACCACAAAGCCAACGAAAAATCCTCCAGGTGAGGAATTCACAACCCATCTTTCTATTACACAGTTTGATCATAACACCGCCTGATGCTATCTCATTCACGCTTTTAAAGGTAAACCAGGTGGACCTGGAGGACCTGGAGGACCCGGCGGACCTGGAGGACCTAGTGGCCCAGGTGGCCCTGGAGGTCCCGGAGGACCAGGTGGTCCTGGAGGTCCAGGTGGGCCCGGTGGACCTGGAGGACCAAAGACAACCCCAAGACCAGGGAAAACAACAAAGCCTCCAGGTAAGCCTGGAGGCCCTGGGGGACCTGGAGGTCCAGGAGGGCCTGGCGGCCCAGGAGGCCCAGGTGGTCCCGGTGGACCAGGCGGACCAACAACCAAGAAACCAGGTACGACTTGAGCTTACTATGGAAGCTTTGAAAAAAATAATTCAAGGATTAGGACAAATAGTGTCAGTGAATATTACATTTTCTATGGACATGCACCTAAGCTGCCAATTGATGTTAGTGCCAAATTATGATATATTATGATCGTTATAGTTTTGAGCGAGATGTTAATTTACCAACTGATGGTAATGGAGACCGGCAACTTCGTTGTATCATAACAATTATTACAACTATTGTTTTATACCAAATTTTTCTTGATGATATCAATGTGAGTCGTTTAGATACGAAAATAAAATGGATATCGTAGTTACAAAAGAAGGAAGCACCATTGTAGCCGTTGCACAACATTTCTTCCATAAATGTCGTATGTGTTCATGCGGTGAAGACGCTTATGTAAAATTACTTCCTAGGAAAGTCTACAAGACCAACAAAACCAACAAAGAGACCTGGTAAACCTGGAGGACCCGGAGGACCTGGAGGCCCTGGAGGGCCTGGAGGTCCTGGAGGTCCAGGAGGTCCTGGAGGCCCTGGAGGTCCCGGAGGGCCTGGTGGAAAGACAACGCCCGTCCCAGGAAAATCTACCAAACCTACTGAGCCAACAAAGAAGCCAGGGAAACCTGGAGGGCCTGGTGGACCTGGAGGTCCTGGAGGCCCAGGTGGACCAGGTGGGCCCGGAGGACCCGGAGGGCCAGGAGGACCCAAAACAAGCCGTCCGGGAACACCAACAAAGCCAACTAAACCAACAAAGAAACCGGGTACACCAGGAGGTCCGGGAGGCCCAAAAGGTCCTGGTGGTCCTGGAGGCCCTGGGGGACCTGGTGGCCCTGGAGGGCCTGGGGGTCCAGGAGGTCCTGGAGGACCTGGAGGACCAGGTGGTCCAGGAGGACCAGGTGGACCTGGTGGTCCTACAACAGCATCTCCAAGAGCACCAACCAAGAAGACGACACCAACTCCTTATGCCCCAGGGAAACCCAATGGCCCTGGAGGACCAGGGGGACCTGGGGGA
Organism: Pocillopora damicornis; assembly: GCF_964200805.1. Lineage (NCBI taxonomy): Eukaryota > Metazoa > Cnidaria > Anthozoa > Scleractinia > Pocilloporidae > Pocillopora > Pocillopora damicornis. The sequence goes on along the minus strand of NC_142681.1, from coordinate 19,678,514 downwards.
CCTGGAGGACCCGGTGGCCCAGGAGGACCTGGAGGACCTGGTGGACCAGGAGGGCCGGGAGGTAATGTGTCAATGATATCGTCTTAATTGACTTATGAATAATATCTTAGTCAATAACATCATACTGTAACAGAAGTTTTGATCTTGATATTAATTGTTAAACGTTAATTTGCTACTTAAAGAGGGCGATAGTGTCCTGGGTTCGTGCCCTCCATCTTGGTTATTAAACACTCGGTTGTCCGTATTTAATTACTTTTAACCCTCTGTACGTTCACAATGTTTGTTCCTAATTATTTTTTTCTTATGTGTCACTTAGAATGTAACGTGCATTTGAGTATATCTTCATGTTGATTTGCGCCATAGAAATATTGATTATTGCTATACGCCTGCGGTTTCCCTTGCTCGAAAGAAGATTGTGATTGGTTGATTGGTAATCACGTGAGCCCGGATTAATCAAAATGTATCCCGCTCAAATTAAATTTTGACAGAATGTCAAAATTGTATCCTGATTCGAATACGTTTATTAAATGCGATCATTTTTCAGGTTTTTTCACGTAATCAGAGCGTCGCTTAGGCCGGTGGTGATTGTAGCGAGATATTTTTTAAGCTTTGTTATCTTAACTCCTCGGGGATTCCAGAAAATTTTGATTTGTCGCTAGCTCTCCGCCAATTCTTAAAATCACGATGGACTAACCTGTGACGAAAAAGCAGCGCTCGTCTGCTTTATCGAAAGACGAAATCGAATACTGGTTGAGCAGAAGGACTACGAAAATACGGTTTTTTAAAGGTACATTTGCGGTGTTTACAAAAAGTGAAGTTGTACTACTATAAACGCTCCTTTTTTGCTAATCCACAATGTTCATCCTTTAAATGTAGAACAGAGTACTTAGTGTCTGCTCCCTCGGGAAACAGTAAGTTTCTTCTCCAGAGAGTTGGAAGACTTCGTCTCAGGAAACATTGAGACTCTCGGGAAGACAAAACAAACTGATCCTATCAACAGCAGACATCAATTGCATTTTATCAATCGTTATCAAAAACTCCTCGTGTTTACTGTCTCATGGTTTGTTTACATAGGTCCGGGTGGCCCAGGTGGTCCCGGGGGACCTGGCGGTCCGTACGGTCCCACAACAAAGAAACCAGGAAAACCAGGAGGACCTGGTGGTCCTGGAGGTCCAGGAGGACCTGGAGGACCTACTACAAAGCCTCCTGGAAAACCAGGAGGCCCCGGAACCCCAGGCGGTCCAGGAGGCCCAGGAGGTCCGGGTGGGCCCGGTGGTCCTGGAGGTCCAGGTGGACCTGGAGGTCCAAATGGTCCCAAGACTACAACTCCAAGGCCAGGTGTGCCGACGAAAAAGCCAACCACAAGGAAACCGGGCACTCCAGGCGGACCAGGAGGCTCTAAGGGGCCTGGTGGACCCGGTGGCCCAGGAGGACCAGGTTTGTGATACGGAACGAGTCTTCTTATACGTTAAACGAACAAAATATAAGGAAATCAAAGTTAAATGATAGTATTAAAAAGATCTTAGACGAACGTTTGAACTCAATTTCAGCAGTCATGTCATACCACGTTTGATGAATATAGGGTGACACTTACTTAAAGGGTTTTTTTGCCTTTTAAGAATCCTTGCTTAAGCTTGCTGTTTTGCTGACAAATTGTGGTACAGGAAAGTAAAAAAATTGTTAATTATGTGATTTAATTAATCATAATCTGCATTCCGTTTGATTGGCCGTGGTGCAGCTGCCACGATTTCCATATATAGATAATGTAACTTCAAACCAGCTGTAAACCAGCCAAATAGTAAACCTTTATAACAGTACCGCCTAAGAAACCTGAAGCTCACATCATGTTACGGACGTTAAGAATGTAAGGGTCGTAATGAATTAAATAGTTAATGAATAATATTTATGGGAATATGTCGTTTAAAAAGTTATTGTTCTATTTTCAACAGGCGGACCTGGAGGCCCGGGGGGTCCTGGAGGCCCAGGTGGTCCAACAACTGCACGACCAGGTGTGCCTACCAAACCCACCAAACCAACAAAACGCCCAGGACGCCCAGGTGGACCAGGGGGTCCAGGAGGACCCGGAGGACCAGGAGGTCCTGGCGGACCTGGAGGACCTGGAGGACCCGGTGGACCTGGGGGTCCAGGAGGACCAACAACCGCCAGACCTGGGGTGCCAACTAAACCAACCAAACCAACAAAACGCCCGGGTAAACCAGGTGGACCAGGAGGGCCGAGTGGACCCGGAGGACCTGGAGGGCCTGGGGGTCCTGGTGGACCAGGTGGACCTGGGGGACCTGGAGGTCCGGGAGGACCAACAACTGCTAGACCTGGTGTACCAACTAAACCAACCAAACCAACAAAACGCCCAGGTACACCAGGTGGACCAGGGGGGCCAAAAGGGCCAGGAGGACCTGGAGGTCCAGGAGGTCCTGGAGGACCAGGAGGACCAGGTGGGCCTGGAGGACCTGGAGGACCAGGAGGGCCAGGTACAATGGGAGCTGTGTGCAATTCAAAACACTATCTGCAGTCCATGACACATTTTTAGCTTTTATCAACGAGCCAGCAAATTTTAAAATGTTGCAGTATATTATATGCTCCTGTTGGACTGAATTCTTCGTCTTTGTCGTTAATGTTCGAATATGATGCGACTGTTAACAACTTTAAATTCATATTTGTCATACGACCTGGCGAATTGCGTTAGTTTTGCAAAGTTCTGACCAATTAAAACCGGAGCACTTGTTATCAAGACAGTATTAGAGTATCAACATTTTTTAAAAGCGAACAATTTAGTTTTAGCACAGTTTTTTAGATATCTTGTAAGTTTCTTCTGAAGTATCACAACGAACATCACATGTCGAACACAACCTCCTTAACATGATCTAATCACCAAGAGCTTATCCTTCCTAACAAACTCAGATTTGAGTCAGAAGGATCCATTTACAACCTTTTGATAAGAAACGTGAATCTTAAACATCAAGTATTTTTTTCGATAAATCCTAGGTGGACCTGGAGGGCCGCCAGCAGGACAGCCTACAACACCAGTCACAAAACCACCTGGTACTCCAGGAGGTCCAGGAGGTCCAGGAGGACCTGGTGGACCTGGTGGACCTGGAGGACCTGGAGGACCAGGTGGACCAACAGGACCAACAAAGCCAACAAAGCCACCTGGCAAGCCTGGAGGACCTGGGGGACCAGGAGGGCCTGGAGGTCCAGGAGGTCCTGGAGGACCCACAACGAAGCGTCCAGGAAAACCAGGGGGACCTGGGGGTCCAGGAGGCCCTGGAGGACCCGGTGGCCCTGGTGGGCCAGGAGGACCAACAACTAAACGACCAGGAACACCAGGTAACAAATAAACCGTGACGGTGAAGCAAGCGGGAGTAATGCAATTGCTAAGCTGTCACTTTAATGTGTTTTCGATAGAACAATTAGTCATTCATCTATGGGAATTGCTGTGTTTTAAATCTTTTGCTAAAGCTAGTAAACATTAATTGAAAGCTGAGAAAAATCGAGATGGAATTACGATGGCCAATTTTTTGAAAAATGCATCGAAACACTATCAAGATATTAGATTATGAGGTGATGAGCAATGAAAGCGAAAGTATGTCTCAAATATTATTCATTACTTTCCTAGAAACTGGAGAGGTTTTAACGTGTTTTCCTTTGCTGATATCGGTAGTTCATGTCTCTTCCATTCAATTTGGCTTTTAAGATGCGATACATTATACAGCACAAAATATTCACTAAATTATTCTGAACTTTAGGTGGCCCTGGAGGGCCAGGTGGCCCCGGAGGACCAGGTGGTCCTAGCGGTCCAGGAGGTCCTGGAGGACCTGGAGGTCCCACTACAAAACGTCCAGGTTCCCCAGGAGGACCAGGAGGTCCTGGTGGGCCTACCACAAAACCACCACCTGGGAAGCCTGGAGGTCCTGGGGGACCAGGGGGACCAGGAGGTCCTGGAGGACCTGGAGGACCAGGCGGACCAGGAGGCCCAGGAGGACCAAAGACAAAGCCACCAAAACCAGGAGTACCTAAAACAACACCCACGACTAAGCCACCAGGAAAACCAGGCGGTCCTGGAGGCCCAGGGGGCCCTGGTGGACCAGGAGGACCAGGAGGTCCTGGAGGCCCTGGGGGTCCTGGAGGTCCCGGGGGACCCGGAGGTCCAAAAACAACAAAACCAGTTCCTACGAAGAAACCAACGAAACGCCCGGGATCTCCCGGTGGGCCAGGAGGGCCAGGAGGACCAGGAGGGCCCGGTGGACCTGGAGGACCCGGAGGACCAGGGGGCCCTGGTGGACCAAAGACGAAACCTCCTGGTACTAAAACCAAACCTACCAAGTATGCACCAGGAAACCCTGGAGGTCCTGGTGGTCCTGGAGGACCTGGTGGACCCGGTGGGCCAGGAGGACCGGGTGGGCCTGGAGGGCCACCAGCGAAGACCACGCCAAAAACACCCAAGACAAAAGCTCCAGGTCAGATCACAGAATATTGAGAAAAGAAATAAAGGGCTGCTAATAATCATAAAAGTGTTACTGACTATTATCATAATCATAATGGTAAAATTAATGATAATGACAGTGGAATAGGTAATTTGATAAATGGTAAATACACATGTGAGGGTTCCAACAACGGCAGCACGTTGCACGTTACTTTCAGAGTGCGCTTACTCAAAACGACTCGTTTATACTAAGAGAAGCAAAGATGCATACCTCGAAATCGCATACCGCGGAGAAGACAAAAGAAAAACTTAATATGACAAAACTTAGAGAAATTATCACTTTGTGATTTTTTTTTTAACAATACACCTTTGACAACGACAATGACGGGAAGTGAACTATCAATACTATCATACTTCGTTCCTCTTTTTCAGGCAAACCTGGGGGACCCGGCGGACCTGGAGGTCCAGGAGGACCTGGGGGACCAACAACAAAGCGACCAGGATCTCCGGGTGGACCTGGGGGACCCGGAGGTTCCGGTGGCCCTGGTGGACCTGGTGGTCCTGGTGGTCCAGGAGGCCCAGGTGGTCCAACAAAGAAACCTGGAAAGCCTGCAAAAACCACAACCAAACCCCCAGGAACACCTGGTGGTCCTGGCGGTCCGGGGGGCCCTGGGGGACCAGGGGGTCCAGGAGGACCAGGAGGCCCTGGGGGTCCAGGAGGTCCAGGAGGTCCAAATGGTCCTACAACGGCTCCTCCAGGAAAACCCGGAGGACCTGGAGGACCCGGGGGACCAGGAGGACCAGGTGGTCCAGGCGGTCCTGGAGGCCCGAAAACGGCTCCACCTGGTCAACCAGGAGGCCCCGGAGGACCGGGTGGTCCTGGAGGCCCAGGAGGCCCTGGAGGACCGGGTGGACCTGGAGGTCCAGGATGTGTCATGCGCCCAGGAGCGAAAACAACGCCAAAAAGCGGCTCAACAAAGCCTGGAGGTGTAAAGCCAACAACCGGAAAGCCTTGTATCACCATTCCACCAGGTAACGTGATAATCCAGCATTTCAAGGGAACGTTCCACGATCTTTAACTTTTCCTATCTTTGCTTTGCATCAACTTTTATTGTCATTTAACAGCTGTGTCCTTATAACGCAAAAAACTAAAATGCTTGCACTTGTTCTGTTCCTACGTCTTGTTTGTGTCAAAACGATAACCTAGTGAAAGAACTAGTTTATTAAATTGTAACGCAGAATATAAAAACGACTTTCTACATGAAATAACTGCTTTCATTTTTATATTTGAGGCTTTACTGTCGTGAAGAAACCAACAACTATTCCTACGCGGCCAGTCGGACCATCTGGCCCCACAACAGGACCTGCCGCCACAACAGCGCCTAACAAAGGTATTATTCGGTTAAGAATATATGAAAGTCATATTATTGTTTTCTTTTTCTCTTCAGTTGTGATTCAACTTTTAAGTTCAGCTTCATTTACAAAAATTAATTTCGTCGCATTCCCTTGCTTTTGGTAGCCTTCTCCTCTAACAGTAGTATAGTTACCAAAGATCCTGCTTTGTTTATGTATCTAAACATACCAACATATTGTTCGCACATGGTTTTTGTGGAAAAAAGCCAGGACAAGTAAAACCAAGCAGACTAAACGTTAATATCACTTAACGACAAATTTTGCTGAGACGTAATTATGAAATTATTTAAACAATGCTATGAATTAAAAAAAACCATCGATTGTTCTACAGTGTGCAAAGTAAAGATGGACATTGGCTTCGTAATCGACGCAGCCGGCGGCCTTAAGAAAGTATTCCACTACATAAAGAAATTCGTCTTGGAATTGGTGGATTCCTTTACTGTCTCCAGTCAGAATGTCCGGATTGGTTTAATTACGAACTCGTATCGCCCTACAGTCAAGATAAGTTTTGGTCAGTTTAACAAGCCGACGCAAATAAAACGCATCACCCGCCTGCTACAGCCCGACGGTGGAGCACGCCTATCAGGAAAAGCGTTGACCCTTGCATTAAGGCGGCTCTTTCCCGCTAGCAAGGGCAAGAAAACGTTGGTTTACCTAACTGCGGGTAAATCGTCTGACCGAGTGCTTGGCCCAGTACAACAGCTTGTTGCTATGGGAGTAAATATCTTCAGTATCGGCGTTGGAACTAATGCTGATCTCAGTGAGATTCTCACAGTAGCTAAAGATCCTCAGCACTCGTACAAGACCAACTTTAGAGGCCTGGGAACTACAGTGAAACGCATTAAAGATAAAGCATGCGCAGGTTGGTAAGCCTTTCCTGATTTCAGAGGCAATTTTTAAGGAGAAATTAAGGAGTGTCAGCAGACAGTCTATCAAAAATGGGCAAACCTGTAGCCCAATGACGTGACGTAACATTTTTCATTGGTAAATTAGTGGAAGAAGTAAGTACAATGCAGACTAAAAGTGAGTCTCCTAATATTAGCAACAAAGAGTGTTACCAAACGACTGTCGTTTCATAAACACATGTTGGATTCTAATCATCACCATAAAAACGCACATTACTCTTAGTAAGATGAATAGTGTCAGATTTTTATATGACTCTCTTGTTTTCTCCCGCAGAGGCAGGAGGCAGTGAACGGGGACCGAAAAAACCCACTAAGAAACCAAGTAAGTACATGAGCAATTAACATATCGCACATGATTCCAGAGTTCACGTTTAACCCCATTTCGAATTTATTAAATTTCTGTATCAACAGAACCACCGAAGGCTGTTGCTATTTTCCCACTGAACCAAAAGACTCGAGGAAAAGATATTGGTCCCCTGAGGAACAGCCCAGGACTAATATATGGTGTTCGACCCGCTCGTGGACCTAATGGTCAGCCTGGTGGAGCCATCAAATTCCCGAAATTTAAGACCGGCTATGTGGAGTTTCCGAACAGTGGGAAACTGGACACCAAGAATTCCATAACAGTGACTGCTTGGGTCAAACCGGACGCGCCAGGGAAAATAATTGAGTTCAGACCGAGAGGGGTGACTTTCGGCATTCGATCGCCGGATATTTTGTACGCTCGTTTTGTCCGCCGTAACGGTCGACCAACTAAAACTGTAAAAACAAGACGACGGGGAGTTACCTTGCGACAATGGAGTTACTTAGCCATCACCTATGACCAGCGAACGGGAATGGGAACTATTTGGCGGAACTCTCGACCCATTGCTTTTCAGAAGCTCGGCTGGATCAGGCTTGCTACAAAGAAACCTCTTAGGCTTGGAGGGTTGACTCGTGGTCGGCGACCATTCAGTGGCAGTATCACGTGTCTTCAAGTTTACAGCGATGCTTTGACTGGGCCCCAGATAAAGAATGTACAGAATGTTTGCTTTAAACCAGGTACTAATCACCAACCTCGACGTAAGATATACACTTAAACCAATTGAATATTGAACAACAATCAACCTGACATTTTGTCCTGATGCTGCTCATTCCCAGCTGCAATTAAACCATTATTTTCAGCTCACCCATCCTCATAGTCTTGGATTTGAGAAAGGCCATGAACATAATTACTTACCATTACGCTAAATTCAAAAATATTTTATCTCTGTCAGTCTTAACAGTGAAGACTGAGGACACACGCTTTAATTTAAATTCTTAAGTTCAAGTAGGATGGGAATGTAGATATGTGGGCTAAGTTATAGAATATGAAGTAACCAGACACATTTTTTCGGTACAATAGCTTTTAAAGATACGGTGTGCTGCAATACTCCAGAATATTTTAGGAGTACGAGACACGCATAGTGTACTTTTAAAAATATACCAGCGAAGTATTCGAGCATAGTCAAGACGAATACTCCAGGTGTGCGCGGGGTATTGTGCGCGACTCGAATACCCTAGGATTCTAAAGCACCTCGATCACGTATTCCATACTCGAATACTAAAGATTACTTTGATTTTTGCGCAGTGTTAGCCACAGAAATGCATTTGGTTGTTTTATACCATACATATCGCGGGTTAACGTTTTTTATTCTGTTTCCAGGGCAACCGACTCCCACCAGACCACCATCAGCCCCTGTTCCAGGTAGGAGAGCAATCGACGGATACCACCCAGGAGTTCTTATTTGAACTGATCTATTTTGAAGTCTAGATTTTATAAAATTTAATCCAAACATAATGTCTTCATCTGGCAAGGGAAGGTTTTTATCTTGGTATAAACACGGTATGACCAATTCAGTAGCGTTCCAACCTCCCGCACTTCGTCCGCATTTCAGACTGTTAAGCCTTTTATCTTCTTGTTTTAAAGTTTTTTGTACTCTGAAAATGATCCTGTTGTTGTTGCATGTTACCAGCTCTACCTCCTGCGATGGCATTCTTCCCCTTGAAGTCTAAATATGGTGCCCGAGATATAAGCCCAACGAAAAACCGTCCGGGAAAAATCGTGGGTGCCTTACCAGCCCGAGGTCCTGACGGCCAGCGTGGTAGTGCTTATAAGTTCCGAGGTCGTCCCGATAGCTTCATCGAGTTTCCGAACAACGGACGATTGGATGCAAAGGATTCTATAACCATTCTTGCATATGTAAACCCGGAGAGCGCTGGACCGATCTTCAATTTTAATCCCAAAGGATTTGGAGTGCATTTCTGGATGGTTCGAAAGAATGTTCTCTTCGCACGCTTTGTGAAAAGGTCCAAGAAGTTTACACGGCCTGTGGCTACGAACAGAGTGAAACCGGGCACTTGGAACTGGCTTGCAGCTTCATACGATAAGAACACTGGGTACGCACGTTTGTTCGTGGATTCCAAAATCTCAGCTGAAAGAAATCTCGGCAGAATAAAGCTTGCCACCAATTATCCCGTTAGAATGGGTGCACGAAAGGGAGATCGTCGCTTCTTCCGGGGGAAAATAACTTGTGTTCAAGTTTACAATGAAGCCCTGACAAGCCGGCAAATCCGAGCCGCGAGAAAGAGCTGCTTCCGACCAGGTTTGTAGCAGACCTATTTAATCTGAATTTAAATTTTGTTCAAGGAAAATAGAGTTATTTTCCCGCTCTCTACACTGTTTTTTCGAAAATTGTATCTCTAATCAGTCTGAATGAGTCGCCAGTCAACATTTTAAGAGCAATAGAGTGTCTCTCTTTTCTGGTGCAGTCGATTTTACTGGAAGTATTGTTACTTCTAGCGCCTCATTATGGTCTTGAAGAGAGTCCCTTCGTAAAGAAAATGCTTTAAATGTTTGAATTAAAACAAAATTATTTGAAACAATGTTAGTGTAAATGTTCATTTTAGACAAGTTCTTATCGAGTGTATTTTCTGTTTCAGGTAAAGTCAAACCCACAAAGCCAATTTTACCTGTTACCAAACCTACACCGGGTAAGTCTCGTTTCCTTCTTTTTTTTTTTTTTTTCTATATCATCATAACAGTTGTAAGAGTCTTAAAAAAACGTTTCTTTGAGAAAATGTGTAAGATATTTTTGTCCTCTGTTCAAACAGCTATCCGTAACTTGGTGGCCGTGTACCCACTGGACGCTACTTCTGGTGCACGTGACCTCAGCCCTACCAAGAATCTTCCAGGAAAGCTTTCGAGTGTAAATATCGCTCCAGGCCCTGACGGCAAACCGGACACAGCATTGCGATTCTCTGGCAGTCCTAACAGTTACATAGAGTTCCCAAATAATGGAAGACTGGACACCAGACGTTCAATCACTTGCATAGCATGGGTGTACAATGAAGGAAGGGGAGGGCCGGTGTTCCAATACGATCCACGGGGAGTGGGGGTTGGGTTAAGAATCATCGGCTTGGATCGAATTGAAGCGCTCATTGTCAGCCGAAACAGACGAAAGAAAATTCCTGTCGTGACTCGAAAGAGGTTCTTTAAGCCCAGGACTTGGACTTACGTAGGATTCTCGTACGATTTCCTTTCTGGTATTGTCACATTGTACGTCAATGCCAGGCCAGTCTTACGTAGGATCATTGGTCGAGTTCAGCTTCTTACTAACAAACCAGCCCGCGCGGGCTCAACCAGGCGTGGAAAGCGATTCTTCCGCGGTCGCTTATCGTGTATACAGGTGTACAGCAGAGCTCTGACCAGGCGCGAGATCATTGCAGTGAGAAAAAGGTGCTTCAAAGGAGGTATGATAGGTGAAACAGAAATTAATTGAAAATGTAAGCCAGATTACCTGCGGGTTAACTTGTATGATTAATCCATGGCCAGTCTGTAGTCTCGTGTTTTTCAAATTGTTTCCTCAAGAAAATTTAATGAGTGTAATAACATTAATCGTATGCCTTTATTTTACCTTTTTATTTTGTATAGCATCGAAATAATGTTCAGAGACATTCAACTCAGAAATCAGATCCAGTAACTTAGCAAAATTACGGTAGGAATAAGAAATAGGCAAAGGAAAAACTGAATGCAACAAACTTACTTGCACGGATTGATCTTACAATACTGTTTAAGTCATTTTGTATCATTTGTTTCTCATTTGCAGCCGGAATAATTCCAGAAAAACCTTCTACAGGTAAGAAGTGAATGTCATTGTTGCATATATCACTCTTCGTTGTTTAGCGATACTTAGATGCGTTAATGTACCTATGATGATTTCAGGTACCCCGACGCCTGTGGCTACATTCCCACTCAGTGGTGTACTCAGTGGACGGGATATCTCTCCAAATAAGAACCCACGAGCAAAACTCCGTAATGTGCGGCCAGACAACGGACCCGATGGTCTCCCTTCAGGTGCCATTAAGTTGAGAGGTAGTCGAGATAGCTATGTGGTGTTTCCAAACTACGGAAAACTGGACACAACGGACGAAATAACGATCACTGTATGGGTGAAGCCCAAAAGCGCTGGACCAATCTTCCATTATAAGCCCCAATCCTGGGGTGGAGTACATGTCTGGGTTGTAGGACGACCTGGTAATCGAAAGTTTTTCGTCCGATTCTCCACGCGTAACGGCAAAACTGTTCCAGCACTAAGAAGTAGGAAAATCAAAATGGGACGATGGTATTATGTGGCTGTTACTTACAATAAAAAGAAGGGAGTTGGAACCATTTGGAGAAATGGCTTCATTGATGCTCAGGTATTACAGACTGTTTTTACCAACCTAACACATTTGGACCCATTGTCAGCAATTAAGGAAAGCGATATGTTCACAGTGGTGATGACAACAGTATCCAGAAAAAAGTCTCGCACACAGAGTTCAATTTCCAACTAAACCTAATTTCTTTGCTTTTTTTCGCTGATAGTCGCAGTCTTACGTTTTAGTTTGTTTGTGTTGTTACCTTCGGCTGACTTTTAACCTTCTTTCCAGTACCCTTTCTGATGGAGAGTAACAGACGCAATAGGTTAATGAACAAAGCAGAGTATCAGTCATTAACAATATCATTTGTTCGCCATTTAGCGCCGTGTTGGAATTTACAAACTCGCCACTAACTACCCAGCTATTATGGGGCGAAAACCAGGGGATCGCCGCGTATTGAGAGGAAGCATTTCGTGTTTGCAAATCTTCAAGAAAGCTTTGATTGGACCACAGATTCGAGCACAGAAAAGGAAATGTTTCAGACGAAGTAAGAGCTGCTTGCTTACTCTTTTTATATAAGAATAATTTAAGTCAAACAGAGACAGACAGATGAACAGGAAGGGAAAGGAAAACAGACTAACTGAAAAACGTACCTACAAACTTACAGACAAATGTGCTTAAAGAAAGATAAAAAGACAGACAGAAAGATCAGTGTATTAGTTTTCTTACATTTTACAACCTAAATTATCTGATACTGAACTTGTGTTTTCTCGGTATTTTCTCTTCCAAGAACCAAATCCTAAAAGGCCCAAGCCGAAGCCAGGTGAGTTGTTGCAATACATGTTTGTAAGTCTTAGGGGTGATACCAAAGGACTGCAAAGAGTCGACCACAAACATTTTGCGCCTAGTAAAGAAGGCTAAGGTTAAAGAGTTGATGATGACTCATTGATGAGTTGATTCACTTACACGGTGAGATCTGAGATAAGTACGAGATCATTTATTAGCTTGAGGCCTGGCAACGATGACATAAACGAACCAAATGAACAGTTCCTAATGTCTGTTGTTCAAACATGTGGTTTCTTTCGTTTATTATTTTGTCATTTGCTTTCAGTACGGCTTCATCCTCTTATTTTGTACAAAAGCGCTTCATGGTATGTTTTTGTCCTTATTCTACAGCTCAGCCGATGCTCATGGGGCTCTATCCGTTTGATCCAATCAGTAGAGGCCGAGACAGAAGCCCCAATAAAGCACCTAAAGCTTTGTTCAGCAACGTCGCTTTGACCAGTGGTCCCGATGGCCGCCCAAAATCTGCCGTTAAACTGCGTGGCCTCCCAAACAGCTACATTGAAATTCCCAATAATGGAAAACTGCGCACGACCAATTCCATCTCCATGTTTGTTTGGGTCAAACCTACAGGGACAGCAGGACCAATTATCAACTACGGCAAGGGACCCGCCTGGGAGACACACCTGTGGCAGACAGACCCCAAAACGCTCTTTGTTCGATATGTGAAGATAGGAGGTGCCCCCACTCCGCCCGTTACTAAGGCAGCGCTGACGCGAGGCGTTTGGAATTTCGTCGGTACAACTTACGATGGAACTTATGCTACACTTTGGGTGAATGGTAAAAAGGTCGCTTCGCGTAAAATCAACAGCATTCGTTTGTCGACAATTGGACCGATAAGGATCGGAGTGAAGAACGGCGATAAGCGTTACTTTAAAGGCGCCGTAGCTTGTGTGCAGCTCTATCGAGTTGCTTTACAGAAAAAGCAGATACGGAGAGCCATGAAAAGATGTATGAGACGTAAGTATCTCAAAAATGGAATTGGTTTATGTGTTCTAGGTATTTCAGATTTGGTGCTGAGAAATATTTCAATAAGAGAGGAAACATATGAAACTTCACCTTTTGGTGAATAAGTCGACTTGTATTAAACTTAAGCGGATATAACCATGTGAGAGCAGTTTTCCCATAATTCTTCTAGCAAAGAAATCGGATAAAATCTTGCTTTAGTCAATTAAATTATTGTTAACATAAGCAGATATATCATGACATTCCTGGAGAAACTTTTAAAGATCAGAGAAACCATCACTTTCTTTCTATTCAAAAGGGCGCGGCCCAAACTGCAATTGAATTCGATAATCGCGCGAATTTCATATAGTTCTTGCTGATAAAATAAATAGAGAGATAAATGCTTCACACATGAGGTTCTATGTTTTTACGTTTAGCAACGCTGACCATTGACAACTGTTTATTTAGGACGCCCGTCTGTTCCCCGTACCACTCCACCCCCACCGCCACCAACTCAGGCGCTAGCATGTAAGTACAAAGGATTGAAAATCCTGATTTTACAAAAATGAAGGAACAACTGAAGCAGCTCAGAACTCGTATCAAAATCTCTATCGCGAAGCCTCTATGGAGGAAGCATCCTAGCTATGTCATTAACGCTACGATACATCTGGCTGAGCCCGGCTAGCTCAGTCGGTAGAGCATGAGACTCTTAATCTCAGGGTCGTGGGTTCGAGCCCCACGTTGGGCGTTGCATTTCTTTTTAGCAGAAATGATATCCAGATACTAATATAATGATCTAGGCAAGACTAGACTAGACTTACGTACAAGCAATTCAAGGCATAAGTATTTCCAAATGATACAACGAAACTTTTAACATTGGAGAAGATAAAAAACAGACTGAGATTTGTGTTTTGTCATGTATTTCTCTAGAACCGTACTTTTGTAATGACCACATATAAATAAACGCTATATTTCAACATTTTATCATAGTTACCCCCAAACCAGTTGTCGTTTACCCACTCAACAAGCGGTACCGAGGAATGGAAAAGCTGGGTCGGAATCCTCCTGCAATACTGAGTGGGGTGCGGCTTGCACGCGGACCTGACAAACGACCCGGCGGCGCGTACCAGTTCACTGGTAAACCCAACAGCTTTGTCAAGATCCCTAACAAGGGAAGAATGGACACCATGAAAGCTATAACGGTCCTTATATGGGCACTACCCAAAAACCGTATGGGCCCCATTGTTCAGTTCGCCGACAAAGGATCAGCCGTAAGACTGTGGATGATGAGGAGAAACATGGTGTTTGCAGAGTTTGTGACCAGACAGTCACGTGATACCAAACCATATTTGGCAAGCGTTGATGGCGTATTACCTTGGAAATGGAATCACTTTGGAATGTCCTACGACAAGACTACTGGTATAGCTACACTGTTTGTGAACAGTAAGCCAGTCGTGCGTAAAAAGATTGGTTATTTTGATCTATCAACCAATCACGATGTGTATCTGGGAGCGAGGCCAGGCGACAAGCACACCTTCCGTGGTCGAGTGTCGTGTTTACAGTTTTTCGACAAAGCTCTTACAAGTCACCAGGTTAAGAAGATGGAGACGAAATGTCTCAGAGCACCTGGTAGGTTACCACGTCGGTGAAATAGTATACTTAAAACTCCATTCATCGATTATGCTTGGGATTTTGTCACCGCGACTCGACTATTTTAGACTTTCATTTAACATTTCATCAGTCCAAAGTTAGGATTACATAATTATTATTCTACTTGGAGCACTGAGCCTCTTATATAAAAGTTGTTGATGTTACTCTGAAAAGCTGTTTTCAAAATTCCCGCTGAACATTATACCAAATGATTAAGCTCCAGTTACACGATCAGAGTACCTATTGCCCGGCTAGCTCAGTCGGTAGAGCATGAGACTCTTAATCTCAGGGTCGTGGGTTCAAGCCCCACGTTGGGCGCAAGTATTCGTTTTTTATGTTACTTTTTGTCTATCATTCTCTGATGTTTTCTGTCTCTCAAACAAACAATTTTTTGACAGGTGTTCAGCCGTCTATTCAACCAACCGTGAAACCTCCTTATAAACCGAAGCCGAAACGTAAGTAAACAAATTGTATCTCTGGCAACTTGAGCTGGTAAACAATAACTGAGAACTCAAAGACTTCTATCATTTTTACAAATGTAAAAAAAAGCGATCAACATGATTTTTTATCCCACCTATAGCTTGTCACAAAGTGGTTGCAGTTTACCCACTGACTGCTCAAGATCAAGGGCGGGACATAAGCCATAAACCCAATCGACCCGCGAGGTTGCGGGGCGTTTATCCTGTACCTGGTCCTGACGGTCAACCCGGGACAGCGTATCGCTTCACAGGAAGACGCAACAGTTTTATTGAGTTCCCCAATAGAGGTCCTTTGGATACAAAGGACTCTATCACTTTACTAGCGTGGATTTACCCCCAAGGAAAACCTGGACCCATTGCAAACTATCATCCAAACGGATGGGGTGTACATTTCTGGCTCGAAACGCCAAGGACTTTGATGGCGCGCTTTACGCGGCGTGGAAAACGCGGTAGACGAAGGCGGCGCTACACTGTTGCTTTACGAAGCAAACGGATCCGATTGAATCGTTGGCAATTTGTCGGTTGTAGCTACGACAGGAAAACAGGGACGGCGAGATTGTGGATCAACAACTATCAAGTGGCACGAAAGTACATCGGAAGGATTCGGCTAGCCACCAATTATCCAATTAGAATGGGAGAAAAGATCGGAGATAAGCGCCGATATTCCGGAAGAATCTCTTGCTTCCAAGTGTTTAACTACGCGCTGACCCAAAGGGAGATAAGAGGAAGACAGAGGACTTGCTTCAAACAACGTAAGTGACAATTTCTAACAATGAGTTCTAGCGTAAAACATGTCGAGGTAAGTTACATTGTAAAGCAATCATCTATCCAGAAATTTTAGCGTCATAAAAATCAGCAAATGATAGTTCATTTCCTAATAAATGGATTATTGCTCGTGAGAAACGCGGCTGCATGGGAGTGAAAGCAATTCCTAGCTGAGTTTGTTGATAGGCGTATCATTGTTAATTATCAATGTTAATCAATCAGTGTTAAAATGAAAATACTAACAGATATTTAGCGTGAGCTGATCTTATCTGTTGATTCCCAAATGTATAGGTAAAGGTCCTCTTCGACCACGTCCATCAACTGGACGGCCAGTTTGTAAGTATCAAATACTTTTACTGCTTACCTGAATACACCTAGATAATCTAACATAGGTTTACATTTTTCTCCGCTCATAAATTTTATGAAAAAATTTAAGAAAGAAATTGAGTAAATATTGATAATCTAATTACGTCGATTTTCAGATCTTCCCAGACCAGTGGCGTTCTTCCCACTGAACAAAGGTGCCAGAGGAAGGGACCTCAGAAACAGGAGCCCTACAGGAAGGCTCAATCATGTTCGTGCGGCTCCAGGTCCTCTCGGCCGACCAGGCGGGTCCATTCAACTTCTCGGAAAACGGACCAGTTACGTTCAGTTTCCTAACAGGCGCGGAGGTGCACTCGATACGTCATACTCTATGACGGTCTTGGCATGGATTTATCCTGAAGGTACCGCAGGGCCCTTATTTAACTACCATCCAAGCGCCCGTGGAGTCCATTTCTGGCTAAAAACTCCAAGAACGTTGTATGCCAGCTTTATGCGTCGAAAGGGAAGAAAATACACCGCGCCTGTGAGGAGCAGATCCATACAGCTAAGAAAATGGCAATTTGTCGGAGCAAGTTACAACAGAAATACGGGCACAGCAGTACTATGGAAAAATGGAAAAAAGATTGCTAAAAGATTTATCGGTAGAATACGACTTGCCACTAACTATCCAGTACGCATGGGAGCTAGGTCTGGGGACAGACGCTACTTTAAGGGACGTGTTACTTGTCTGCAAATCTATTCAGTGGCGCTAACTGCAGCGCAAGTGCGACGTGCCGCTAAGAAATGTTTCAAGGCGGGTGAGTTATAAAGCCTTCTAAGATAGTTATCTTTGATTATTTATCCAGCTGACAATTTTGTTTTTGTTTGCTTCACTTCTATTTGAAGAAACATCATTCAAAATGTGCAGCGCGACTTTGATGTGGCTGAAAATGATCTTTCGGGAAAGATATCCGTTTAAAACACTTCATTTGGCATATTTACTTTCTGAAATGAGCGCGCGAATGTAGGCTAAATAGTTTGTTCAACGAAATAACCTCGCAAATAATGTTATCTGTACCCTCTTACCACTTGACATACTGCATTGGATTTTTGCACCCTTAATGCTGTCAATGGAAAAATCCGATTAAATAAGACACGGTTATCTCACAACCAATTGTCTAAATCGTATTTGCAGGCACCATATTGCCGCATATGTCTTCAGCTGTTTTACTATATTATAAAATGGCAAGGGGTTTGTGCAATCCTTATGGGAGACCTTGCTTTGTCGGATATGTTGTATTGTATGTTAATATTAGGTTTCAAAGTAATCCTGCGCAATATCTTGATAATAGCCAAATAACATTTTTGTTATTCGCCAGCTCCAGCTCCAGTACGGCCACGACCAACCCTCAGACCAACACGGCCCACTGCTCCCAGACGTGAGTAACAGTTTTAACATATTTCTATGCCAAAAGAGAAGTTTTAACTCTAAAGCGTATTGTCAAATATTTGTCCATCTACTTGCAGCATCCTATAATCCTGTCGCCGTCTACCCATTGAGTGCCGCTACTAAAGGACAGGACATGAGCGCTCGCAAAAACCCTCGGGCCATCCTCGGTAGCGTTCGTCCGGCTCCGGGCCCCGACGGAAAGAAAAGAAGTTCGTATCAGTTTTTCGGCCGCCCGAACAGTTACATACACCTTCCAAACAACGGCGCACTAGACACAGTGAATTCCATCACAGTATCCCTTTGGGTGTATCCCCAGGGGCCAGGACCGCTCGTCAATTATAACCCCAAGGGACAGGGAATGCAGATTTGGATGGTCAGCCCGACGCAACTGTTTGTCAGGTTTGTCCGACGCCGAGGCCGCCGTCTAACCTCGCCTCTCATCTATAGAATATACCGCAGAAGTTGGAATTACGTGACAGCGGTATACAACAGAAGAACAGGAGTGGCGAGACTTTACGTAAATAACCGGCTGGTTAGACGAAAACTGATCGGAAAGATACGCTTGGCAACTAATTATCCTGTTAGGCTTGGTGCTAAGATAAAGGGTCGCAGGAGTTTCAAAGGACGTTTGGCCTGTCTGCAAATCTACAATACTGCTTTGACAGGAAGGCAGATTGCTTTAAGAAAGAAGATGTGCTTCAGAACACGCGGTAGGATTGGTTATGAGATTTCTTGCGCGTTTCGTGGTGATTCAGAATGCTGTTTTTTTTAACCACTTTATTTTGGCGTGGTACAGTTCAGATCCTTTTCAAGCCATTGCGTTTTCAAGGTTCTTAAATGCTTAAGAGTGCTTGTGACACAGGACACATCAAATTAGGTTCCTTCGTTAACATTTCGAAATAGAAACTTATAACAAGTATCTTGAATTTGTGTATTTTTTCATAGTAAAACGAAAGGTTTCTGGACACAACGTTTAATTGGAAACGAATAAACAGGAGCCACATTCATTAATAGCACTGTGTAAATCCATTGATTTGTGACGTATACTTTAAACAGTCTTGATATGTATTTTTTATGTTCTAAAACCAATTTCTTTTCTCTGTTTTCTTTCAAAGGCCCTCTTCCTATTTCATCTGCACCAAAACCGATCAGACCAGGTGAGTTTTAACTTTGAAAAATGTCATATTCCTGAATTTACCACAATCAGAGCGGGAAAATAATTGTCGAACGGTATCTAACAACTGTTCACCGAAGTAGAGGTGGCCATGATAAAAATTTACTGGGTTGCGAAGCGGCGAGGTAATCATAGATATCCACTGTTAGCCACGGACACTGAGGTGAAGAGCTGTTTAAGTATATACTATAATAATGAGATGATGTAGCACAAAACATGATTTTAACTCATTTATCCTTGCAACGATTACAATATTTTCGGGCGCAAATTCCGCGCGTTTTGCTCGAAGGTGAATAGCAAAGAATGTTCGGAGTCTGAGTTGCAAATCAGAGCGCACCTTCAACGCCATCCACATATTTCTAGTATATATTAAACTGTGATATTTTTTTTGTGTGTACATAAGCTTTTTGACGAGTTCTTAAACCTGAGTTTATTTTTTTCATTATTCCCAAGCATGCCAAAAGAGACTGGACATAGCATTCTTGTTGGAGAGCGGAAGAATAAGTTCCAGTAACTTCCAGCGCACTCTTCGTTTTATCAAGAGACTTGTGGTGTCATTCCCACGTGCCAGGTTTGGTCTCGTGTCGTATTCCAAGCGTGCCACAAAAGTCTTCGGATTTTACAGGTAATTGTTGTAATTTCGATCCATTTCAAACCAGACAATGATCTAAAAAGTCTTCGGATTTTACAGGTAATTGTTGTAATTTCGATCCATTTCAAACCAGACAATGATCTAAAAGACCGGTCAATATTGTCACCTGAGGGACTTAGGGGGTGGGGGGGTCGGAGGTTTTTGGTTTTGTCACGATAGAATTTACCTGATCCCCATAAGGCCCTACAACAAAATATTCTCAAACCCCTGCTTTTATTGGCAGTTTCTTGGCGTTTAATTATTTTTTATAGCTTCCCATTTATACTCTGTTGATGACGACTAATTCCCCCTCTGTTCCCCAGAAAACCAAGTGATCTCCCCACAAACATCCATCCCCCCTTCCCCCGCTATAATTAAAGACTGGTCACCAACTTAAGAAAAATCTTAAGGTGGCTATCTCCAGCGTGGTCGCTGAGTAAAACAAAAGAAATGACGTCTTTCTATAACACATTGCAGTCATTTTTATCTCACAACGCAATGATCCCTTTCAGTTTTAGAGGAAGAAGACGGAGTTTGCTGAGTGCCATTAGCAGCGCTCCTTTCTTCAGAGGCGGACCTCGAACTGGTGCCGCCCTCATGTATGTCAAGAGCAATCTGTTCAGTGGTCGTTCTCGAGGCAGAAAAGTTCTCTTTGTAATAACGCACGACAGGTCATACGATAATGTTGCTCTCCCAGCAGCCTCCCTGCGTCGTGCTGGTGTCGAGGTTATTAGTATTGGCACCGGAAGAGCACCCAGTATTGGACAGCTGCGGCAAATGGCGGGAAAACGAACCGGTGCTGTGTTCACTTCAAGCTATAGAACTCTAATGTCCATTGCGAAAGCAGTTCAGCGGAAGGCTTGTGCAGGTAACATGATGTAGCAAAAGTACTCGTGGCAACACCCACGTTGTTCAACGATAAAAATTACCGAATTTAACAAATTGAGAAGTACGAGATGATAGGAAGATATGACAACGACTCGGGTTTAAAATTTTAGGACCACAGTATTCATTCACGCATTTCTTTCGTTGTTATTTTAGGTGCCAGACCCTTCGTGAAACCTCCGCCAGGAAGTGAGTGTCAATTTCAAGATCACAAATAAACTTAAATTAGGTTGAGTTTTTCCTTATTATTTTTTTTTTTTAATTAAGCTGATGCGAAAGTATTTAAAATTAAACGTACCGATCTTTAAGTGTAAACAAAACATTTAAATGTTTAAAGCAGGTCTACGAGTCCACCAACATGTTTTTTAATTACAATACAATCGATGATGTTTAATGAAATATTTTATTTTTTATCATTATCTGCAGTTATAATGCCAAAATTTCCAAAGCCAAGGCCTCATGGAAAAGGTCAGTACAGCTGATGTTATCGTTTCACGTTTTGACATTCGTACGTCATTAAACCAGCTTTTAAATGTGTATTTATTGCTTCAAATATGAACTGACTCTTACGATTAACAAAATGGCTTCGTTTCTGAAACGAACTGAACATAAACTAAAGGGGATCGTTTTGATGAAATTCCTATTAATTCAATTAACAAATAGATTCCAAGTTTCCGTGCGTCTGTTCAGTAATAGATCACAGATGACGTCAAAATGTGGTAAGAACAAAAAAGTGGCACACGAAGCGCAGCCGAGTGTGCCACATTTTGACGTCCTCTGTGATCTATTACTGAACAGATGCACGGTAACTTGGAATCTATTTGTTTTATATAATAAAGAACTAAAAAAAGTTTTAATGATGACGTCATCTATACGTCTGTCCTCCAATAGATCATAAGTGAGAACCAATCAGAATGCGTGCTTAACCTAGCTTATTATATAATTTGAAATAGTTAATAGCTCAACCAACTATTGCGTATGTTTAAAGGCCGCTTGCGATATATATATTTCATTCTTTCAGTGTGTGCTCGTCCTGTAGACATTGCCTTTATCGTGGACGCCTCTGCAAAAGTTGACAGGAAGAATTTCCTTTACATTCGCAACTTTTTGAAACAAATCGTGTCATCATTCTCTGTGTCTGCCTCAATCACTCGTTTTGGTATGGTGGAATTCAGTACTAATCCCAGAAAATTGTTCGACTTCAACCGCTTCACGAATCAGGCAACGTTAGTAAACGTGTTGGGTCGTGTGCCGTACATGGGGGGTGCACCGATGGCGGGAAAAGCGTTGAAATATGCCGCGGCCACACTCTTCGCACGTACCACGAGGCCGAAGGTTGCCATAGTGATCTCGAGTGGCAAGTCACTCGACTCGGTCATGGCTCCCGCGCGAATGTTACGGCGTGCTGGCGTGACGTTAATCGCGGTAGGCCTGGGTCAAAGTTTTAGTGTTACGCAACTGCGACAGATGGCTACCACCAGGAGACACGTGTTTGCGTCACACTTTAAAACCGCGAACAACATCGTAAGATCGATCAAGGAAAAAGCTTGCAAAGGTACGAGCCATCCGTACTTGGAACAAAATTTTAAGCTGTGTTGAAATACTGCTAATTTTAACTGTATTTGGCAAACATTTTCGTTCGAATAGTGATTTTTAAAGATTTAGGACTGATGTTTTTAATGCATTTTTGTCGTAAAATTTGATGAAAGTCTATAAAAGCTAAGTTTTTTACTTTAAACGTTGGTGAACTTAAGGAATTTTTAAAGGCGATCAAGTGGAGTTTAAGAAAGAATTGTAATTTGCAAGAAATAACTACCATAGCCCAGAGAATTCTACTCTACCGGTAGAAAGACAACTCGTTCAAATTCTGACTAGTGTTTTTCTGTATGTATAATTCTCTTAGCTCCCAAATCTGTTCCTCGTCCTGTGCCAGGAAGACCTCGACCGGGTACGTTGGCTCACTATAATTATCAGTGATATTTTCCTTGTTAGGGATAAATCGATTTATAAAATTCTGAGAAGAAAGAGTTGCTTTGACGCCGGGTTGTGAGGGACTGGGTTCGAGTCTTGTGTGTTAATTCTGTCCTGCTCTTTGGCGAGACACTTCAATCTCGTAACGCATCTCCCCACCCAGGAACGCAAATGGGTACTCGTGAACCGTTAAGGGAAACTTCATGAAATTCTATCAGGTTACCCGCGAAGACTAACCGCCAATCCAGGTGAAGCAGGTAGACACCTAACTCCAGTCATTCTACAGAAACTGAGATACGCTTTAGTAGTAAAGAGCCACAAGGCTCGAAAGAATTAATCAAAGCTGAAAAGAAGGCTGAATTCCTCTTCCACGTTCCCCCTTCTTTCCTCTACATCTGCTAAAAGGCCCATCATGTAGCTACTGATCGATCAATTTTAACTAAGCTGCATTACAATTCTCCTTTGGTTATCAATAGGTGGAATACGTCCGTACAAATATGTTGGCGCTTACAAAGTTCCACCTCGCAAATATCTTGGCCGACCAATTCGAATTAAGAATCCCATATACGGACGCAGGATATGCGAACGCATTGCCCGGCGGGATCGTTTCCGATCCTTTGCAGTGTTTGGCGGTCGCCTTTGTTTTCTCTCTCGTCGAGGCCCTCGTAAATTTATGATCGCTGGTCGAACAAAGTCGAAGAAGCCTAGAACCTACATTAAGGTCTTCATTAAACCCAGAGGTTGGTGATAAGATCTGTCTCTCATAAATGATTATTTTGAACTTTCATATCATAATGCGAATTTCTGTCTTTTTTAACACATACGGAACATCTGTTTTAATACATGACGGTAATAGGTCCATCAGGTGGAATCATGCCCAGACCACTTCGGCCAAGGCCCCGGCCTCGGCCTCCTCCTGGGTCACCAGTGAGACGCAAGCCCCAACCAGTTAAATTGCCTTTGCCGAGGCCAAGGAGACCAGGTTAGATCATATCGACAGTAAAGTGTCAATCGAACATTATGACGAGCAATTGTGGTCTAAAATTAAACTGGTGATTTCCAATCAAACTTTCAACAAAATTATCTTCCCCTTTGGTCAATAATTGCAAGATATCTACCCTACCTAGAGTTCCCAGATTTTAAATACGTTTAGTAATAACTGACAGTATCCTATTCCTCCTTCTAGCTGGACGAATAAGACCGAGGAAAAAACTAAGGCCGACCCCAGGTATGGCATTGTTTTTTATGGGAAAAAAGGTTACTTTGTCTTGAACAAACCATTTCCTTTGCAAGAGATTATAAAAACAGTTTATAATTATTCTCTTGTCCTTTGTTAATACCTGAATGCGCTAAGAAAGGAAGTCTTAACAATGCCTATTTTTCCTTCTTTTAAGGCGGAAAATATAGATACTATGGAATATATCGTGCTCCACCCGGCAGAAAACTTGGTAAACCCACAGTAATTCTAAAAAGCTTGAAGAATGCGAGAAGGAATTGTCAACGTCTAGCGCGCATGCGCCGCGCGTGGGCATTTGCTTTGCGGTTTGGTCGTCAGTGCTTTATCGCAAAAAACCATCCTCGCAAATTTCTGAGGTTTGGTCTTCCTCGAACGAAAATGCCTGGTGCCCTGAAAGTTTACATAGCCAGAGGTAAATACAAGATTGGATGATTTGGAGAGTTATGTGGAAAGTTGTAGCAGTAAAGAATGTTGTGCTTGAGAAAGTAAAAAAGTAAAGTAAATTTAAAAAGTATCGTAAAAAAAGGTTGCCATTTTTCATCATGGTGAATTCACTTGAAATAAATTATGCCCCGCTACACGTTGTTGTCCATCAAGAAAGAATGTTGTCTTAATTTCAAACCGCGGATGTAACTTTTACCCCTAATTTCATCCTTCTTCCAGTCTTAAATGATGTCAGTTATGCTGTCAATCAAAAAAATTAAAATTGACGTCTTCGTTTTTTTTTAGGAGCTACCAGCATACTAAAAATTAGACCCAGGCCGAGACCGAGACCTTTACCTCGTCCCAGGCCACGACCGAGACCAGGTAAGCAAGTAGGTCTATGTTAATTCCAAATACATAATAAGGTATATTTTTCCTTCATTAACCCTTAAATCCCTAAGAGTGACAAGGTTCTAATTTCTCCTCACAATATCACCACTGAATCAAATGTTTTAGTTCATGAGAATAAAGGAAATGACCATCTACTAACAAAGCTCTTAGTGGTTTAACAAATTCTCCTCGTTAGAACCTAGGTTATGTATAGAGAGCGGTATGGAGAATATGCATACTGATGTTAGGGTGTAAAGGGTTAATTGTTCAAGAAGAAGCAAGCAAGCATCGGATGGACGGAGAATCTAAGCAGCTGAATGGGGAACTGATGGAGAGTGAGACCATAAAGAAGTTTAGATGTATTGTGTCCTTTTAACTGAAATAAGACTGTTTCAAAGTATCATTGTAGTCATTTGATATTGTGTTTCTTACAGGAGGACGACCTCGAATCAGACCTCGTCCCAGGCCTCGTCCGAGACCTCAAATTAGGCCTCGTCCAAGTAAGTTTTGTGTATTAAATTTGGTGCTGAGAAAATCCCACACAATAAAATTTTGATTTTAAGGAAATTTTGAGAATTTTTTTTGCAAATTAGATAAGAAACAGAAAGCAAAAAACAAAATGCAACAAAATGCAACAAAAAAAACACTTCTAACAAAGGGCTAACGCTCCGAACGTCAGCTTTAGAATCTCTTTACGGTGGCCAATTTACATTATTATCAACCCAGTTTATAGAACTATGTTGTCTTGTAATAACCCCCCCCCCCTCCCCCCACTGACGCAGTACCACCGAGTCGTTAGCAACTTGCTCCCTTTTTTCGTCAGGGCGTAAAAGATATATGTACGTCGGAAGTTACCGCCCACCGCCCAGTCGTATACTCGGACGACCAATCATAACATTTAGAAGCAAAGTTAACATACGAAGGAGATGTGAAAAGATAGCAAGAACCGGAAATTACCGAGCATTTGCCCTACGGTACGGTCGACAATGTTACGTAGCTCGCCAGAAAAGTACGAAGTTTACAAGGTATGGGCGCTGGCAATTGATAAGACCTGGTGCACTCAAGGTCTATGTAAGCACGACTGGTGAGTAGCAGACGAACTTTCAATTATTAATTATGCCTTTGCTCCTTTCGCATTTCCTGAATTCCAAGTTTTTGTTTATCTTTTGATCATCTCAGCAGGTAAACCTATACGCCCTCGCCCCAGGCCACGCCCGAGGCCGAAGTTACCAGGTATGGTACATGATCGAGATTTATTCGTCTCCATGAGAGTTCAATGATTTTTATGCGTAGACAGCTCTCACTCTCGGATACAAAGATAATATTCCATTTCCCATCCATTCTATGGATCAGGTCACTATCTTATTGCTATTTCTTTGAGTAAAAAATTAGGAATGATGATAAATTTTGAGTTCCATCGTTGATTAAGGAGAGATGTTATCATTTCAAGAGAGATACAATTAAAGTCTGGGTCCCCGCGAGAATTAGAACCCAGTATTTTTTAGTTCATGTACGAATACTCTATGACTGTGTTGCATAAAACCCACTGGTGTGCTAACCCACTCAGTAAGTTCAAATGAAACACGCGCCCTACTTACTGCTGGGATCAGTCGTGAGGAAAACCTCGTGTGTCTACACCAGATAGTACGTCATTAGGACTATCGTTGAATAAATACAGTAGTCAGCATTGTTAAATTCGTGGGACAAATACTTTTCTCTTTTGCCAACAAATACTGACACCTCTGAACTGCTTGCGTTGTTCTGTATCATCTTGAATCTGAACAGCAAAGGTTGAATGTCATTGATTCTAGGAAGAAGATTTGTACCTAAATACATCGGAAGGTACCGCACTCCTCGTAGATTGGGAAGAGCTGTCCTCACATTCAGACGACGTTCGTCCGCTCTACGGAACTGCTACCGCTTGGCTCGAGCACGAAGGGCGAGAGCATTTGCTGTCCGTGCCGGAGTAAGCTGCTACTTATCTAAAATGACGTCGGTCAAGTTTACAAGGCTCGGAAAGACTCGAGTAGGGGGCCTCAAAGTTTACGTGATAAGGAGAGGTGGGTGCTACTTCTTAAGATCAATAGTTTGTCAGGTTAAACAGATGACCAACTAGCCTTTATTGTTGCAAACACCACGAATCATCGTGCATTCCTCCAGAACAAAAAAATTATTGGCCTAACGTTCCAGTTGTCGTGTAACTCAGCTTTCTCCAAGTAGTACAACGCAAACTATTTCCCGGGTTCTATGATAAAAAATGGATTTCTTTATTGTCTGTCATGATCGTGACAACATATTGTAGATATTTTTATTCCAGTAATTGCTGCGCTAAGTGAGGTGGCCAAAGATTTCTATTGTGAGACAACGTGGTTTAGCAAAAACCTGGAGATGGTTCTGATGATTTCTACCTTACATAAGTGACAATCTGTGCTGTTAAGGCTTGAAGCCGTGCCTGTCTACGTGTTATACATAAATGCACAAAGAAATAAATGCCATCATTTATAACTTCAGGTACATCTAGGCCCCGGCCTCGACCCAGGCCGTCGAGACGCTTATGGAACTATCGTCGCCTCGGTACATACAAAGTACCACGGGGCCGTTCATCTCCAGGCCGCAGATACTTAGGCACGGTCAGACCCAGATTAAACCCCGCCAAGCAGTGCGCTATCATGGCGCGAAAGGCAAGATATCGCTATTTCGGAGTACGAAGCAGACGCTACTGCTATGGAGCAAACTTACGTTCACCACTGACAAGATTTGGAAAAACGTTTGGTGTTGGAGGAATGGTTGTTTACAAGATTGGAAGAGGTGAGCTATGAAAACTCTGGATCTCCGGTTTCAACGGCAGAACTGACAAACGTTTGCGCATGTCACGAACTTCCAAAGCAATAGCATACCTTGATTAACATGGCAACATTTTTAAAAAAGTGAAAAGCGTTGATACCCTCTATTCATAACAAGTGTTGTTGTGGAAACTTAAACAAACTAATATCCCTGGGACTGCTTAAGCCAAATGTCGACGAATTTGCTACTCAGCTATCACAAAATGTAATTTTTCGCTCGAAAGACAACAGTTTTTACCTAAATTTAGGCAATTGTTTCAGGATAAAAATGTGATTTTCAATAGAAAGTCAAAGGAAGATTTACAACGAAAGAATTGAGCCCAACATCTCCACTAGCTCAGTCAAGTGTTGCTGTTCTTTCTGCATAGCCTCGCAAAAGCTCGTGACCCGCGCAAACATTCTATCGACTTGCTGTTTGAGTCGTAAACATTTTCTGGCGTGAAACTGTAAGTGTAAGCTTTATGATAGAACTCACTGAAGAATAAATTATGTTTATGTGACCTGCAGGGCGTCTGAGACCTAGGCCAAAGACAACAGTGTGGCATTATCGATACGTCGGCCGCTACAAATCACCCACTTCAACGCGTTTGGGTCGATTTATTGGAAGGATGAGAGGGAAAACGAAAGTGTTTGAATGTGCACGACGTGCCAAAAGGATGGGATACCGTGCATTTGCTTTGCGCAACCGAGGAGATTGTTACGTGTCAAGATACTCGTCAACTTACTCCACTAAACCTAGGGTGTTTGGGCGCTTCATGGCGAGCACTGGTGGACCGCGTGCTATAGATGCTTATGTGATCAGGAAAGGTAAGATACAGCGTAAAAAAGCTTAGCTTTTGAGAATTGAATGCTGATTAGGGTGGATACAGTGCGGTTGAAGCTCCTAGATAATCCTTTGATGGTGAGCCATTCAAAAATTGATGGCACCGCAAAAAAGTTGTGACGTCTTTATCGTCGGTGCCTGCTCAGTAATTACTCGGACATCGGATAGGACCTTAAGCTACTTTTATTGACAGAAATACCGGACAGAAATGTAAAGAGATCTTATTGATTTATTCAGCATAACGTCGAATCAGCCGTAATAAACTGCCTTTTAACCCCATTCATCGATGAGCATCAAATCAAACATGTCAGTAAGCCCTATTTACGAGACTCTACCTTGTGATTGGTTGTCACTCAATTTTCGTTTGCTTTATTTAGGTCGTTTCAAGCCTCGCCCCAGGCCTCGTAAAGGAGGCTTTGCCTGGCATTACCGTTGGTTGGGACGATTCAGATCGCTAAAAGGAAGAGGTTTGGGCACGAAAATAGGTAGAGTGACAGGGAGAAAGAAGGTGTTCAGCTGCGCTCTCTTAGCAAAACGCCGAGGTTTCAAAGCATTCGCGTTACGCCGGAATGGAATCTGCTACGGAACTCGATCATCTAGAACGTATGCAACCAAACCCATAATCAAGGGTCGCTTCAGAGCTGGCGCAGGAGGATCACGTTTCATTGATGCTTACATGATAGGGAAAGGTATGTGATACAGCCGCGGCCCTTGATCGTAGTGAAATACTTTCGTCAAGTTTCTTCTGAAAAATAAAAACTTCACCCTTGCATTAACCCTCAAGTACTGTGAGTATTGTAATTTTCACCCATATTGAGCGGTCGTGGTCATCCTTCACTGACTCCCAACGGCCAATTTGTATTGTCTAACGCATATTGGGAACGATAGCTCAACGCCGAACTACTCAAATAAACTAAGGATAATCTCTCAAGTAGAATTTAAACCATGTTTATCTCCCGGAATCAGTGTCAGTACTTTAAGTTCAAATGTCCCCACGCATTGCAGATTGCCTTTCTTCTTTGGACATATACTACGCATTAACATCACGGTCAAACTGTATTAAGTGGTCAGTCTGTATTAAACGGTCGCCATTCCTCAAGGTTGACCGCTTGATAGAGGTTTGACTGCTATGGTTTTGTTACCTGTTCTGTAACTTCATCATGATAATTATTCTTTTGTAGGTCATTACAGACGGCCATTGAGAAAAGGCAAGTTGTACATTTGCTATGGTTCTCTTTGACTTAAATAACGGTTTGTTGATAATTTTTAACCAACACACCTGTTAGGCCCGACAGGCTTTGGCAAAACTACAGCCATTGATATGTTTCAAGTCTTGCACACTTCAGCTCTCTTAAGTGGCTTTCGTTTCGGGCGAGGAAACCTGGTTCAGCGCTTAAGGTCGAGAGCTCACAGATTAATCATCAAGCGACAACTAAAAACTCCTCACGTAGAAAGTTATCAGGATAAAGGAAACGAAAACAGGAAAAAAAACGACAAGAAAAAATGTTTACTCTTTTAATTTCGTCTCACCCAGAAACTTACCAACATGCCTCGACCTCATGTGCTCGACCCTGTTTTACGCGCGGCCAAACATAAGGCACATGATCCTTTGATAATGTAAGCGACTGATCACTAGTCACTAGTACATTGAGCTTTGATCAAATGCCATAAATAAGCTTGCCCATGTTTTTTTTGCAGGAGTTAAGGGTCGCTCTCGGAAAGCAAGACAACGAAAGCGGATGAAACAAATAAGAGCTGTAAGGAGAAGAGTGAGACGAACTAAGAGAAAGCAGCGGCGGGTGGCAAAAACTAGAAAACTGAAATTGAGAATAATAAAACGAATCAGACTGCTAAAGGTTTTGAAGAGGAAGGTGATCCGAGTTGTTGTACGGGTCCGTCGTTTGAAACGACTGGGGAACATAAAACGCCTCAGGTTGGCAAGAAAAGCAAAAATTGTCTTGGTTAAAAGAGTGCGAAAAATTAAGAGGAAAATACAGAGACGCAAGTTAAGACTCAAACTACGATTAGCGCGATTGAAGGCAGCAAAACACCGAGCTAGAATCCAGCGAGCTAGACGACGGGCCATGAGGTTGTTGCGATTCAGAATGAAGCAGCGCATGCGGAGATTGAAGTTACTTGCTCAGCAGAGGAGGGCTCGTGCCCTTCGAATAGCCAGGCTGAAACGTCTGAGGCGATATCGTCAGTTAGCCATGCTGCGCGCACGTCAAAGAGCGCAAGCAGCGCGCATGAGACTGGTGATAAGGCAAAGGATGCTTCAAATCAAGCGGAAACTAGCTCTGAGACAAAGAATACTCAGATCAAGATACCTGAGGAGACGACAAAGAGCGTCGAGACTACGTATCCAGGCGTTTAGGGTCAAAGCTCGTCAACGAAGAGCAAGACAGCAGCTTTCAGTTCTAAGGAAACAGTTGGTCAATGTGGCGAAGAGGATGGTGTACTACAGGAGATATCGGCAATACAGATATTTGATGATGATGCGAACCCAGAGGCGACAGCTGATGAAACGAGCGAGTAATGCTCGAGTCCGTTGGTTCCGATATCAGAAACAGCTACAGGAGAACAGACGCAGACAACGCATGCTCGTGCTCAGGCAACAGCGAGCGAACAAGAGCTTCAGGCAGTTCCAAAGGAAAAAGCGATTGTTGTTTGCGCAACAACAGCAGAAACTGAGAAAGCTCATACAACGGATGAAGAGTACGCGTCGAGTACGAGGTGCGTATCTTATTTTTTAATGGATTGTTTATTTATTTGGTCAGCTTTTTCCTGGTATTCCTGCGTCACCGACTGAAAGAAAAATCTTGCGTAACAGAGAAATAGAGGTTTTTCTGAGGTGCCTCTCTTTAGCGAGGTGCCACTGCTTATAACATACTAATATTACCTATCATAGTGCACGACTGAGCTTCACTTTGTTATGTACAAATTGCAGTTGGGAAGAAGAGAGGAGACATTCTCAAGAAAAAGCCCTCGATGACAAGTTTGAATAGCAAGAAAGATAAAGAAGCCAATACTGGTAAGATAATGTAAAGCGACTCCAAAGATGAGTTCCGCTCAGGTTGTCGAAACGTCAGTCAACACAATCGACAACAGTCCTACTCAAGACTACCCTCACCTGGATGAACAGACCACGCGATCAAAGACAATAATATTATCACAAATTTAAAAATCACAGAATGGCTTCATTTCGAAACGAAATCTCAGTCCCTCGTATCCAGAACATTTGTCAGTAAATTAAACCGTACGCATGATAGCCCATAACTCACATCATACATTATGGCCTCTCTGTAAGTTGTATCCGAGATGAGATCAAACTGAAAGTTGTTGGGACGCGATAACGGACCGGAATTTAGAGAGACAACAGTAAATGAGAAAATAGAGTCAAGTTAAGTCATGTTTATTTAGGCAGGGTGACCATTTCAGCAATAGGCTGGTATCAACGAGGGCCCTAATCAGATAATTCCCTAACTACTATACCAATGATTTACCAGACCAAGGGGAGGTAGCTAAGCCACAGGTATTTAGAATTCGTTTATTCTTTCTCCCCTCAGCAGTTCCCAAAGAGTTTCGGTCAGCTGATTTTTTCTGGTCGTTTGAAGATGCATCGGGCGCGTACATATCCCATGATACTGTTCAAAAGCGTCCAGCGCGGCTCATGGGAGGATCACGAGTTGTCCCAGAGACCGGACGGGGTCTGGTGGCTAGCACTGGTAAAGCAAGAGGATGGATCTCTCTCGGAGACTTTACAGGTGATAAGGAGAGAGAAATATATCAACCAAAGGAAAATTTTGGATTAAACGCAAAATACTTTTAGCTAAACTTTAAGAAAAATATGACAGATAGTACAGAAAATTGACATTTAGATTGTTTTTAAACGTTAAGTGTTATCACTCTATCTCGCCAGGAAAATGCTTCAGCGATCCAGACCAGTGTAGAGATCACGGAATGACAATGATGACTTTGCTTAAACTTGACAAGAAATACTTCCACAAGAAATCCAGCTCGTATTTCTTGTCCAGCGGAGGTCAGACCACCCAGGCCCGAGGCTTCGCTCTCCTTCATATTCTAAACCGCTACATCCTCATACTCAGCACAAAAAATAGCCAGTGGAAGTTGGAAACACGTGACCTTCCAGATGGATGGTTCAACATTGCCTTTTCCTGGGAGAAGAAGGGTTTACTTAAGCTGTATGTAAACGGAAAGGAAGTGTCTAGCGGAGAAGCTATGAGTGTTTCAAGACCGAAGGATTCTTTCTCCACATTGCAAGTTGGACGACCAAACAATTCTCACTCTCCAAAGTTTAGAGTACCGCTGGAAATGGATAATATTGCTCTCTGGGAGAGAGCTCTCACAAGCAAGGAGATAGGCGCCTTGGCTGATAAGGGTAAGAATCGGGCGTCAAACGTGCAAAATCGTGCCAAAATTATCTTCGAGTTTTAGTGAAAGATCATCCCTAAGTGATTTGTTACGTTACTGCAGAAAAATTTTGTGCATTACAACACGTACATTTCTCGCAGAACTTTTCCATATGCAAGTCGCTAATTTATTTAATTCCTATCCTCTGTACGAGTTATCGCCATAATTAATCAGTAATCAAGCCCACTTTATTTCCTTCCGATTAGATTTGAAGACAACTTCCAAAACAAAGGAAAAGAAAGATTGAAATACAGATCAAACGATGTAGAAACAAGGTAAGGCAATCAGGACTCACAAATAACGAATTGATAACTGGGGCAGAGGATTGCTCCAGAATGAACCAGTAATGTAGAATGCACATGATCGTCTCTAGAAACTTTACAAAATACTACTTCTTCAGTGCCATTTTCTTTTTAGTTTTTAGTTAGTCCTCCCTCTCGCTGAGTTTGAAATCTCTCTCTCTCTCTTCATCCTCTCGGGTTCAACCGCTGTGCACAATGCAGAATGAAGCATTAAAGAACTGGACTACCAAGGACGTATAATTCAACCAAAACAGCAGAGCATGCGCAGAGTAGAGTCTATGTACGACAATGTTCTCTACACAGCCAATCTTATTTCAAATCATGCTTATATTTCAGATTCACCGTCACCAAGAGCAGTGAAAAGACGTGTTATTCCCAATACTTCTCAGTACGTTTGATAATAATTTTATTTACCTGCTCATCGTCGTGATGATTCAGTGGGAGGCTGTTAGCCAGATGATGACGAGTTTGTTGCTCCAGTACCGTTCTATTTTCGGACAAATCACCTTGAATCAGGGAACTATAATAACAAATGAAGTGCTATGAAAAATTGAAATCATTCTTGGATCAAAGTAATCGCTATAGTGTATAGCGATTACTTAGCTATAAATCTGATTCTAGCAGTAACGTTATTATATGAGACTTTGTAATCTGGCTACAACAGTTTTTTCATCGGATTCTAAACTTTATTGTATGACGCTTTGTAATCTTGTGACAAAAATTTTATATTTTAGTTTAGCACCACAGTTTTGCTATTCTAATGCTCTACCTAAATTCCATCGCAATTTTTTTGCATTTGATAAGACTTTTATGGTCTTAATTATTTGAGAAAAATGGTAGGCGATTGTTCGCCGGAAATTTGTAACTCTATTTGAGCTCAGATTTTAGGGGCGGTTTTACATAACACTGTATAATTTTTTTAATAATTTTGTGCGGTCAGTTATTGGACGTAGGATTTAGACTGATATTTGACGGACGAAAGCATTAGTTTTCTTCTGGTCGCGAAAAAATCCAGTGGATGGTATTTTGAATCTGTGATTTTTTTTTGGAGTTATATGACCAAGATTATAGCCGTAGTTGGGTTAGAGTTTGTTTTTAGGCCTCGGATGAGTAGGACAGAGATTGTTGAATTTCTAGTTTAGTTCAGTATTACTTGTAGAGAGGTAATTTAAACTCAATAAACAAAAACTAACCATCCAGACGAAATTCTTTTTATGAACTTGATCGTATCAACAGGAAACAAATCTGATCTAGGGACAAATTGTCGACCCAGAAACGTAGCTTGGCAGCCTAGACATATTTTATTCCCCTTGACTGATGCACAAAAGAAAAGAGCCTTGCAGTTTAGATGAGTGTAAGGTCTTAAAACGAACATGGTCTAAATCTGGTAATAACGAATAGACATCCCCATCCTCTCCCTTACCTCTCAGAGAGCGTTGGTCTCTTATATTATCAATATTGGCCGTAAGGGAAAAGCGGGTGGAAAGTTTGATGGAAAGAGAGATCTTCTGCTCCTCTTCTCTCTCTCTCTCTCTCTCTCTCTCTCTCTCTCTCTGCCTCATACTTTGTCCCATGTGTATTCATTCTGTTGGTTGCTTAGCACTGGTTACCATTGGCGACTTTACACTTTCTGCCATGCGTTATTTTCGTTACCTTTTGAGTGGTCCTTTAGATAGCAGAGAGTGTCCTTAGCGTGCGTTTAATTGCCCGTCACACTTTCATGTTTAAAAACCATTATATTAAACCGCACTTTGAACTGCACACGCATTTCAACTTGAACTGAGTGGTGTCTAGTAGAAAACGGGTTTTCTACAGCACCCCCA
The DNA here is from genome assembly GCF_964200805.1 of Pocillopora damicornis. NCBI lineage: Eukaryota > Metazoa > Cnidaria > Anthozoa > Scleractinia > Pocilloporidae > Pocillopora > Pocillopora damicornis. The sequence goes on along the minus strand of NC_142681.1, from coordinate 19,643,728 downwards.
CTATCTTTCAGCCTCTGCGCTTAACATGTACCTGCTAACGAGAACACTGAAAATACAATAAATGGCCGACAGCTTTTATCTCCAGTCATAAATTATTACTGGTGCCTGCTCATACCTCCGAACGAACGTAATTTCCTCCAAATTTTATCCACAAAATATTGTTTTCTAATCAAGCCGCCGCTGTTTGTGGATGGAATAATAGTTTAATCGAAATACTGTATTGTTGGCGTTGAAAGTTATGCCGATCTTACTTGATCTTCTCCAAAGGAAAGGTTTGTCTAAAATATATTTTTGTCACTGCACTTTAAAAAGCGAGAGGCGAGAATTATGTTTGTATACTGACCCGGTTGTTTAAACTTTGTGACAATATATCCCTCAAACGTACGAATGATCCAAAACATCTTGTCTTAACATTTTGACCAGTCTAGGGAAGAGGAAGTGACCGCAGTAATGGAGGGAAAGCTTGTTTTTCACCTCATAGCTATCGTGATTATGACGGGTAAGTAGTTTGTGTCGTGAACAGCTTTGTGTTAATTCCAGTATGTACTCTCTTGCTCTGTAAACTTCAAACTAAAGCAAGTTATTTGACAACAAAATTTTTTTCTTCAATTTCATCGTGACGGAGAAAATGTTCTCGCTGAACCAACTATAATGAAGACGTGACGTATTCATTTTTACGAAACAGGCCTTTCTACTCCAAAGGGGGTTAGATCCTTACACATGTACAGCTGTTCGTGGAAATAGGAAATCATCGATAGTCTAAAACGTTTACATCTTTTAATTGAAATGATAGCGGAGAAGTATCTAAATCTCTTAACGATAAAGCCGCAGTTGTATCGCAGGGAACTACATTGCACTCAACCAAACTGACTTCCATGTCGAAAGAGAAATGGACTAAAATCAAGACTGAACGCCGGCTAAACCTAATGGACAAACAGTATCAAATTGAAGGCTATTCAAATTAAATTAGCCCTTTTTTTAATTTACTGTCGTTAGGGTATGTCTGCAGCACGCATCAAGGTCACAAGAGAACTTTGACTTCCTTGGCGGCAGGTGAGACAAGAAGAATGAATTGAATGATCTTTTTTTAATTGGTTATCCAATTTGACATCAAACATACCGCACAGAGTTGTAAGTCTGCCCCCACACTATGATTAATAAGGGAGTGGACACTTAAAAAGGCGTGGCCCATTAACTTCATTCGAGCACGGAACCACAAGTAGTTGAAATATACATAGTGCACGAGTGCCAGTGGTTGATGATTCAAGCTAATAGCTCTCATCTTTACTCAATGGAGTTAAGATGCATTTGACAGCAAATCTTATCATAACTTGAGGAACGAAGGTTCTAAATTCCGAAATGGGTAACTTTATGAATGAGTAGTAGGAGAAGTCTCCTTTCATTTTAAGAAAACGTAAGGATTATTTGAGTCCATCACTAAAAAGGCTAAAAGAAGAAGATTATGCCAGTTTCATGAAGCGGAACACGATGGGTGACTTTGTGAATGCAATTGAGCTAATAACGTTTATAGTAAAGACAATCAGACTGGTGTCATAAAATGTTAGAGAGAGTCAAGCACATACGTACATTAGCCAGGCCAAGTAGTACTGATAATAATCCGCCTTCTTCATATTCCAGAGAAACGAGTAACGGTTTGTTCCAAACGAAAGAGCCCACTTACATGCGAGTCACCTGGATCAGCTATCGCTATAACAGGGGTCTTTTGGGGTCGGGAATCCCCTAATATTTGCCCCTCGGATGACGGCGATCCGGTGACAAACTGTCACACAGCCCCCGAGACGGAACACATCGTCAAGGAAATGTGCGAAGGAATGGGAAGTTGTGTACTGGAAGGAAAAGCCGACAAGCTGCAGAAAACAAAGCATTGTTTCGGTGTCTCGAAATATCTCTCGGTGAACTATACTTGTGTGCCTCAGAATAAAGAAGCGATTTTGTGCGACTCGGAGCGATCAATGATTACCTGCCCGTCTGACTGGCTTCTTAGAATAAATACAGCTTTCTGGGGCCGTGACAGAGCTGAAGTTTGTCCATCTGCGAAAGGGCAGGAACTCTGCCCCGGCGCATCAGAGACTGTCTCTAAACTAAGGAGTAGATGTAACAATATTCCTTTCTGCCCTTTACAAGCGTTTTACAGGGAACTGCAAAATGGCGGCGAAAACTGTCCTCATATCGAGAAGTACCTCGTAGTGAACTATAGTTGTCGACCCAGTCCTGAAATCGGACGGCGCGGTCAGCTCGGCCTTATTCCTCTTTCAGTTTACCGCGGACTTCGAAGCCGATCGCTAATTTGGAAACCATCCCCAATGATAAGGAGGAATAAATTTCGAAAGAAGAGTTTCCGGAAAAAGAAACTTCATTTGTAGGGTGCTAACGTATGTCAAAACGATCAAGTAAAAGTCATGCCAGCAATAGTATTTCCACTTATAGTCCAAGCAGAGCATACGGAGTATTCTTTGCGGCATAAGTTTCCGGCTCATCTCGTTACAATACACATGTACGTCAATGCAAAAATAAACAATGCCGTCAATTTTATACCACTTATAACAGAGTACAACTGCTTAACACTACCCATTGTAATATAAGAAATAGTTTTGTATATAGTAAACACCGTGCACCATTTATATCGGTGGTTTGTTTGTTTGTTTGTTTTTTTTTTTTTTGAAGTTTGCTGTATGCCTTCACAAAATTATGAGTCATATCCCCTTGGCAACCCAAAGAAATAAATGATGGTCTTTCGACTGACCTTATCAGGAGTCCAAACTGTGATTAAATTCCGTGATATTGCGCCAAAATAACAAACTGTTTGCAAAGCGAATCTTACCGAAGAGTTGGTTGTTGATCACAACTTTGGATACTCGAAAATTGCACTCGTTTAATTAATAAATAAAATCAGTTAATAAACAGCATATTAAAGGTTTTTATCTGAATCGAAACAAATTCTGGAGTTTGTGCATCCTCTCTTAGATCTTAGGTTACCACCTTACATCTATGCACGCACTAAACGATGTGTAGCCCCCACCCTCCCTACCATCAAGGTCTCTACATGAAAATAGACAGGGCGAAGACTGGTGAGAGAAGAAATATTGTACATGGGGCCGCAGAGGCATTATTCTCTTCGATTCTTAACAGGAGGAGTAAATTTTCATGCCATCTTATCCAGCGGAGACTTAGTAAAGCGCAAGGCATTATGAATAACTTGTCAAAGGTCCCAAACCACAGCAACACCAGGATAGGGGATCAAAGGTAACCCATAACCTAGTATTCTTGCGAGTGCTAAGTTCAGAATAATAAGATTTTAACAAGAAAGAACTACAATTAGCGAAACGTTTTGCTGTTATCTGCTCTACATCTCTTAAAGATCCTCGTGAGGTTTCTCTCCTCCGACTTGGGTTGAAAACAGTCGCTAAAAGTCGCTAAGTGGAAATAATTCTCCTGCTTTTCAAGAATCTTCAGTTCGAATAATATGACACCGAGTTTAAATAATGCACGAGCGGAAACCCACCCGCAAAAAGCAGAAATTATGAAGTGTATCAAACTGAAATACGAGGAGGTTCCGCTAAAATTTTTAGAATTTGACATGGCTTTTGTTCATGAAAAAGAATTATTAGATCACTGCGGTCCTGTTTCCAACTACGATCCGGATACATCGTGAGTGACGTCATACAATTCCTGCATAATTCACGTTTTCCGCCTGCGGTCACACAAGGATTAAAAAGAAACAAAAAAGGCAACGTGAAAAGGCCCCAACACAAGGTAACTTAGATAGTTTGAACTTACTGCTATTTTCTATTCCTCCCCCTGAATAAGAGGTTGTCATTTTGGAAACAAGACTGGTTGTCATCTTCTCAAAGTAAACCAGGCAAAGAAGAATCTTTTCGTGATAACCTGTCGTTTACAAGGCGTGAATGGTGACTAATGAAACATCGCCGGAACCCTATTTTTTTTTCGCGAAAGGTTTCTGGAGGAATGCTTTTAATCAAATATTGTTACTATAATGTTTTTTTGATAGACTTGTTGAACAATAATATTCAAAACTGTTTAGTCTAGTGTTGGTGTTATATAGCTGAGATTTGCCTTTGTTGTTAAATTTCAAGCACGTAATCTTTAACAATGAGTCCTCCTGAGGTTATCTTATTTTTGATTTGACGCAGAAGTCATAGACTTTCAGTGAACTTCGCAATTATACTGATTTTCGATACAAACACGTTAAAACGTCCTTATCTGAACAAACTGGACTAAATTTCACTCTTGACTGATCCAGGTGAAAAAAACAAATTTTGACCTGTTCTCAAATTGTTACCACCCGTTAAGAAAGTTATTCTCCGGTTTGATCTTGTGGTAACATCAAATCACAGGTACAAACACTTTGGCGCCTATTTGACCAATTCTTCGATAAAATCATAAATATTAGTTCTCATATTTTTATTTGCTTTGCTTTTGCAAGGGCAGCGATGGCAAAAAGCCGTTTCATTCACCAAATATTTGCTCTCGTCGCCTTTCTGAACGTAGCATTGGCTTATGTACAAGGTAAGTCTGCTATACCCACATGCTTAGATGTGTGCAAACGCTAAATGTTAGTGGATAAGACACACAAACGCTTTTACTTGCAGTGCACAAATCTGAAAAATGTTTGAAAAGTCGTCCAGTAGTTCAGCCTCTAAAAAGAAATTTTTTTCCTCGCTGTCTACATGCATGTGGAACCAATGCATCATTCCTTGAATTAGAGTAGGCTCCCACTTCGCCCGAGAAAAAAAAAATTTTTTCATACATCGGTGATACTGACTTCGCTGCGTTTTTTCCTCTGAGGTGGAGTTCACAATCAAGATGCAGGGGCTGGTTTGAGTCAGATTGACCTCGAAGCTTGTGAGTATCAAGATTCTCATAAAAAGATTAGCAACGTGAACATTTGCTTGCAACAGGACTTGTTCGCTTTTTACTACTTTTTAAGCAAACGGCACCTCAATGTATTAGCACTTAACTATGCTTTCGCGTTAATGGTGACTCGTGTTTACCATAAATTAAAGAATAAGAGTCAAGAGTAAACTTCCTTTTTGCCAGGCACTTTTGGCGACCCTCAGGAAAGTTTATGGAGCGCACATAAAGATTAATTGTTTGACTTTCTTTTATAAGGTGAACTGTTCGCGTTTTCATAAACTATTTTGGTAAATGTATTTTGGTGAATGGAACACACTCCACACCAGGATTAATGCTTGTGACTGTTTGTTCGCCCATCTTAAAAAGTACAGCTCTGTGATAAAATGATTCTTTCCCAGTTCTATTATTTATTTTGTTTCCAGCCAAGGAAATCACCGTTTGTACAACACAGAGGAAACCGCTGAGCTGCTCATACCCGGGCTCAAACATCGCAGTTACAGGTGTATTCTGGGGTCGCAAGTCTGCTGTGATATGTCCTTCAGATGATGGAGATACAATGCTTGACTGCTTCACTGCACCGGAGTCAGAGGGAATAGTGAAGGGAAGATGCGAAGGAAAAGAATCATGTGAACTTGAAGCCAGACATGCCTTGCTACAGAACACAGGATCACAACACTGCCCTGGCGTAAATAAATATTTAACTGTCAATTACACGTGTGTGCCTGATGCAAAAGAAGTCGTCATTTGTGATTCTGAAAACTCAAGCCTCACCTGCCCGGCTTCATGGAAGATTGGCGTCAATTCAGTATTCTGGGGACGCCAGTCAACCACTGTCTGTCCAGCAGAGAACGGACAGACCATGTGCACTGGGGCCCCTGAGAGTCTTGGGATTGTGAAGAAGTCATGTGATGGGTTGACCAGGTGTGACGTGCATTCTTCTTATGATCAAGTACAAAATGGCGCCGAAAACTGCCCCGGAGTTCAGAAATACTTGATAATCAACTACAGCTGTAAACCGCATCCAAACATAGGTAGGGTGTGTGAGAGTTGGTAATGCATCTCATGAAATCGTTTATTACTCATAAACAATCTGTGACTTTTCCAGCATGCTGGATCATGTGGTTCAAAGCACTTATTCGGATTAAAGCTGTGCGGTACCTCGAGGTTACCACATGCACAGTTTACGAGGAGCGGTTGTAATCGGATTTTGAACAACCCAACCCTGGTGCACGTTGTACCCTGTCTCAGTTACTGTTGATTTTGGATGGTTTCTCTTGCCTAGACTGTTAAATATGTACGAAATGCTAAGGGAACGCAAAAAGGGGAGTAGTGATGCTCCTTGTCGCTTAATGCTCAGGAAACCGGGATAAGTCCCGGCTGGCTGGGCCACTTGGCTTGAGTACAGACTTAACATCTTTTTTTAATTTTAATCCACATCGTAGGTACGGAAGAGGATGCCATTCAGAATGACCAAGAAGCACTTCCCATGAAGGTCCCTCCTGCCAAACCCAAATCAGGACTGGCACCAAACGTTGTGAACGATCTTAAACAGCTGGACGGCGGGGGCCAACAGATTGTGAAAATACCAGCTGAAGAGGGGAATAGTGTTGTTGGAGAGAACTTGAATATTGGACGACTGGGCATGGGAGGCCTCAAGGCTCTGGAGAAGATCAACAATCTTATCAAAGCGTCTGCTGAAACGCAAGATGGCGACGATCCTGGGTCGGACAATGGTTTGACAGATGAACAAGCGCAGGCTATTGAACGTATGATAATTGAAGGAATCCATCATATAAAGAAAAAGCCGTCATTGCCATTGCCTTCTGGTACAGAGAGAGCCTCTATTCCTCGTCAGAAGAACATGCAGAAATCAATTCCCAAGCTACCGCAGGCGGCGAGAAGGAAAGGCGACCCTGTACCACTTCCGACAAAGCTTGTATCTCAAAAGAAAGCAACCAGAGCTCTACCCACTGCAGTACAGGTGGGGGTACCCAGGCTACAGAAAGAAGGGCCTAACGGCAAGGGAACACCGCCAGGTAATCAGGATCAGATGAAAAAAACAGTACCTGGGACTAAAAGGACCTCGCTCAACGAAATAGTCCAAGTTCCAACCAAAAAGAGACCTGTTCCTGTTCTTAAAAACCAGTTCGCGGAACAAAGAAAAAACTCGCAGCCTCAGAAGCTTCGTGGCTTAGGACTTGGAAATGCAGGAGCTGGAAATTCACCTTAATGTATGAAAAATAAAGTCAGCGGCATCGAATCAAAAGGCATGGCGGAAATCCATCCGAGTTGATATTGCAACGGTTGCCTTAAATTGTTTGTTTGTTCGTTTGTTTGTTTTTTATATAGGAAACCGATCCACCTTTTTGATAGATGCTTAGCGCTAGGATAATTGGCTAAGAGATTTTAGCTGATATTGTAACCGAATACGAGACTCTAGTAAAATAAGCCGAGTAAAAGTAAGTAACACTATTTTTTCACCGACAAAAAAAATTATGCACCCTGGGGTCAAGGGTAGGGTGTATGATACTAGGTTAATAGATCATGGTTATACGCAGGGAGCATGAAAAAGCTTAGGTAAACTTTCACATGAACGACTCAATAACTGCAAACATACCCAAACGAACTGAATACAGCTTTTACGCTTTCCGAGTGAACTCTATTACCTAACTTAATGATGCTCAAATGTTTTCAATAAAGAACACAGTGAAACCATCAGATTTGGTTTTTCCTCCTAAGGAAAACTTTCAACGGTCATTCTAATTCCTTTGTTCCTTCCTCTTGTATCAGACCATTTCCTAGAATCTTATGTCTCCTTTCACAGGTTTTTTCGCATCTCTGTTTTTTTGTCTTTTTGGTTAACGCAACATGAAGAATTAACGTGGTGCAAAATCTAGCTGAAGCTGCAGAAATGCTGATTTGCTTTCCTAACAAAATGTAGCACGGAGTAAAATATAAAAAAAACGTATTCAGGGTCAGTCAGCACAACTAGACGAGGTTAATGCAGCCCAAAGGGGTTGAAAAACTCCTCTTCGCAACACAGTGAGCATAGTTAGTAGTCTCCTCTACTAACTATGCAGTGAGTGAAGAGAGAGTTATCTCCGGCAAAAACTGAAACGTAGTAAGCGCGTGTATCTACAAAATTGTTTTCCATACTTTTCTCAATCGTCCTCATAGTGCGCGCAACACAGGGTTGCGTTGGGGTAGAAAGGGTTTACGTGTGATTTTCCTGACTTAATGGGAGGCACACTTATGAACTCAATGTAAACAAGTCTTTTACGTTAATTCTATCATAAATCGACTCAAACGTGGACATGCGTATAAAAAACAATAAGTACTCGACGCTTCCGAGTTCGCGGCCTACGTCTTCAGCGCTCTATTGTCTTTCTCAACAGTGCGCGCTCTATGGAAAATTAACTCGCGCACCTGCAAAGTTTTGCCGTTCGACTTTTAGTGCCCTTTCTAATAGGAGAAAAGCGTTAGCGAAACAGTGATCATGGCCCAGTTCCAAAGTGGTATGGCAGTAAGATGTCGATCATTCTACCAAGAATTCAAATGCAATTTTTTAAACAACTGATTAGTTTTTTCACGAACAAAAAGGCCAGTTTAGAAATGCGACAAACCGGTTCAACATATTTATATGCCCTGGAATTATGAACTGAATTAAGTTTTTTTTTTTTTTCCGGTAAAACTCCAGCTTCAGATAGTTTACCAGGTTATTGTTCCACAACTGTCTGAGTTAACTCCAGTCTAAGCAGTAATGGTGTATTTTGAGGTCTCTGAAGGTTCTTTGGTATTATGACACACACCCATACGCATCCACCGTGACACTTCAAAACCACAAGCACGATGATTATCAACCCGCTTCCCTCGATTCTAAAACATTTCAGAATTAACCTTCCCGCTCCACCCCCCTGGGGGTAAACTGAGCCAAGACACTTCTAAATCTAGAGCCTAACACACTAGGCACCAGGCCTTTGTGTTTCCCAAAGTATTGAAACGGTTCTCATAGATCTAAGAGAGATATCTCTTAGAGGTCTTAGTGAGCCTGACGTAAGACTTACAGATACAACCAACATGCATGAAATCAAACAAATTCCTTTTCTAGACAAATAAACACAGTGCTAACCAACAGTTTGGCAAGTGAAATAGAAACAAATTTCTGTTCCGTTGAAAACATTTAAAACGGAATACAAAATGTTCATAAATATTTAAAAGCAAACTGCGACATTCTGACTTTTTCAGTTTGTGAGCAAGGTGACCTCCAACTGGTGCCTGGGTCAGCAAAATGCATAGTCTACGGTTCACTTAATGGCCTTAAAATCGACCGAGGATATGATAAAATCGGTGTGGAAAACAAACCATATTTTGCGGAGAAAAATCCAACGGAAGATGTGATAGAATGTTGTCTAAGAATGAAGAAATACTTGGTAACTTTCGTGTGGCTTTTGTCTTCTTTGTTTATCGATAGGGTGGAATCGACTGGTACTTTGGACCAATTATCAGGTAGGATAAAGACCTAATTCTGTCATGGTATAGTTTAGGCTACCAAAATAACAATACCAATGTTTGTGCAAATATTAAAAATCTGTAATTACTTTCATATAAACGCTTCTTGTAGAAATGCTATCGTGAAACGAGAAAGCGTTAAATGGACCGAAAACATTGCGAATCGTGTTTTTTTTAATAGCGTTGGATGGTTAGTCTGTTCAAGCGTTCCATCAAAGGCTTATATTCCCTGATATACGATTTTTAAGCGGTCATGTTACCGTTCGGTCGGACCAAACCGGGCTAACGGGCCAGACGTAACCATGTCACAGACCTTTCGGGTCTTAGTTTTTAGGTCTTCGTTTTCAAGTCTTCGTTTTCGGATCTTGGTTTGAGAGCTTACATGATAGAGGTACTTAAAGGTGTTACGAGACAATGAATGCAACTGTTTGTAAATATATGTAAGCGATAGAAATGGTCAAATTTCGAAATTTATTATTTTCGTACAGGAAATATGCCTTTCCATTACAGTATGTCAATTTTCTTTGAGATCTCACAAGTATTAACCTGCAAAGAAAAGTACCCTCTTTGGTTTTTTTTAGTTTGAAATGAAGTTGACAGAAAATACAAGTTTAAGAAAAAGCAGAAGTATTGGGAAGATTTTTTATGGGAATTATTCAGTAAGTTTCTTTTTGTTAATTATTCCTTACTGTATCAATCTGCAGTTCGAACAGCAACCCCAGGTTCATCAGGGAGCCCAAGAAGCGAAATTGATTTGGAAACAGGTGAGATGCTGGTTGAATAGATCACAACATATCGATAAAGTGCATGCGAATACGAGTAAAATTTTCATCTGGCAAGTGCAGTATGTTATATCATAGTTGTAGTTCAAGAATTACTCAAGCTGGCCTGGCCATTGAGAAAAACACCATACTCTTGCGCTGCCTCCCTCAGCGTAAAAATCGGATCCAGAAAATCAATGAGTATCAGAAAATTATCGATGGAACCACATAAATGTTTGCGTCTGACTTAAGTTAAAACCTGCAGGAAGACAGAAGGACAGAAGGGGTGGGGGAGTGGAACATGCGTTGCCATCACTGAATAAGTTTAACGAACCAATCCATGGGTAAATTTGGAGCATGTCTGAACCAGAACATTTGCGAGCAGAAAGATTTTCTGCATAAAACATTAACTGTCCAGTTTAATTTTTTTCTGTCTTAGATAAGTCTGTCATTATTTGTGCTGGTCAGAACAAGTCATTGGAATGTTTCTCTCCTGGATCAACCATCGCTATAGAGGAAGCTTTCTGGGGACGCTTGTCAGCCGAAATATGCCCTTCGGAGGACGGAGACCCTGTCACGAACTGCCTCAGTGATCCCACCACCACACCTATCGTACGGAATCTGTGCGATGATAAGGAATACTGCGAGATACCCGCCAGGCACAACGTTCTACAGCCCCCAGGGGTTAAACACTGCCCTGGTGTAAATAAATATTTGGCTGTTAAGTATACATGTATGCCTGAAAAACGAAAATTTGTGCTGTGCAACGGTGAGACAACTGAGCTTCAGTGCGGTCAGGGATGGAAGATACATATCATGTCAGCCTACTGGGGTAGAGATTCGCCTTCTACTTGCCCTACTCCCCTGGGGAAGTTCTTTACCTGCGCAAACTCAGCAAGCAGCATTTTAGCTTTGAAGGAGAGATGTTCTGGAAGGGAGAGTTGCATTGTAACGGCAGATGATAAACATCTCACTAAAGATGGAAACCACTGTCCAGGGATTGACAAGTATGCTCTGATCAGCTACAGATGCCAGCCACCTAGTGATGTCGTGGGTAAGTGAGCTGAGCCAAAGTTGATATTAAGCAATGAAAATTTTTTTCATCTGGCGTTTTTCCTCCCTCGAGTACTGAGGTGTGAATCCTCGTGAGGTCTCTTATCTTTTCATCAAGAGAATGCTTTTTATTGACCCACGCCAGTGATTAGTAACAACAGCTTATCTTTCCTAATTCGAAGACGGAGATACTATTACACCATTGCTCTTCAACTAATTAGGCTTTCAACTTTGCTGATCCGAACTGTGGGCAGGACGCTTGTAACATATGAACCTAGTGGTTGGACCAGAGGTCTTAAGCTCGTTTTATGACAATTGATTAAGACATCTTTCTGTACATTTTGTTATCTTAGCAGATCTGCCCAACTCAGATGGCGAAAAGCAGCTGCTTGAAGCATCACAACAGGACACAGTCAGACCACTACACTCCTTGCTTCATCTGACACCAAATGCGAAGACTCCATTCCCCGCTCAGAGAGTTGGTGAACTAAACTTAAGCATGTTGCTTCCAGTTCCTCAGTACAATCATTCTGATCAGCTAAAACCAATTTTCGATTTTCTCGGAGGACAAAGTGACGAAAAGAGTAAATCATCGCTCGGAGAAAATCTTCCTGTTCCAAAAGATTCCCGGCCGCTTTTGTCAAACAAAAAGGACACCTCAACTTCAGCAGCTCAAGGTGGCATTGGAGCTTCTTCACTCGCGAAACACAAGGGTATAACACTATCAAGAAAGCTGCCTGTGGCTAACCTCGCTTTGAACTCTGAACCGGGCGTGGGTAATAGCCAGGAGTCTCCCACAAAAAAACCTGAGGTTATCTCACGTGTAAATCCAACTTCCTCCATGAAGTCAGTATCATCTAATGAAGCGAACGTTCACGATGTCTTAAATGCGATATCGCCTCTGTCTAAAAATTCCCCTTCACAAACATCTTTAGAGTCTTCAATGAATCAATCACCAAACCCGAAAGTCTCTACTACAATAGAGCCATTTGAGAGCCTTATAAAAACTTTTTTGACGAGCAAATTTGGACAAACGTTGTCGAAAAGTCTACTTGACTCGGCTAGAACCGAGGATTCTTCATACAAAAACATAATGGCGCAGCATTTTGGCTCTGCTGTTCAAGCAAGCCCACCTTCAGTCAGTAAGACATCAACAAACGAACACACGATCGCAAATCTCCTATCCGGCCTGATACATCAACCGTCAGGCCATGGACCAGCAAGAATTTCGGCCGCAAACAAGGACAATGAACAGATAGCCACTAAGGGTAACAACAAAATGTCCTCTGCGACGATTTCTATAGGAAATAAAGAATTTTCATTGGCTGATTTATCCAAAGCTTTAAACAACGATCAGGAGGCTCCAAATGAATTACAAGGTACAAAAACAGAAGTTCAGTCATCAAAAGAGAGTCACAAGCAGCGAACCAAAGAGAAAATTAGGAAGCTAAATGAAAAGATTGCCACACTAGAAACTCTAAGCGATGCATTGGATGCTTTGACAACGCGACTATCGCCAGAGGAAAGCCAAGGAGAAAACAAGCAGGAAGAAATCTCGCCCAGCTCAGAGGAACCAGTCTCTTCAGGGCGAGACAGACGTAGAAAGCATCATACGCATCATCGTCGTCATCATCAAAGTTATGAGTTCACGCAAGACATGAATATGATAGGATCCCTCTTAGGTTGGGATACACCCGATACAGAGGTAGAGAAGGAAACTCCTCTCGTTCGAAAAAAGGATGAGGATTCGAACTCAATTGAGGGGATAAAAGGGAATAAAGGGTTAAGTTCAAAAGACTTACAAACTTTGCAAAGCAAGATAAATCAGGCGATAGAGGTGGCTGAAACTGCAGGAAGAAAGAACGATTCTAAGAGGCCAACTCCATCCGCGTTGTTACCGCTCCTTTTATCGGGAAAATTAGGTGAAGATGTTGGGGCACAAACACGAGAAGAAGTAGCAACCATTCATTCCAGCCAAGGATCATCAAAAGGATTTCTTCCAGCCACGGACAAGGAGCTGCAAGCGTTGCAAGATATTTTAACTAGGCTGATTGACAACGCCATGAGAAAGGGTACATTGAAGCAGTTAGTGAAACGATGGGATAAGAGTGGAGGTCCGTTTGCAGACATTGCAAGAAACATATCAGAATATTTAAAGGGAAACAGCAAAATGAAAAGACCAGTTACACTGCTGGGAGTTGCAAAAAACTTTGCCGGTAAAGGTGCAACAGTTCCAGGTAATTTGACTTCCCAGTTGTCAAAAGGCGCTGCGGGTCAAAACAGTAGATTTAACGATATCAAAACGTCTGCTCTTTTTACTGAAGCTGTGAACGAACTGCTTGGAGCACTTTCGAAGCGCCATGGACTACACAGAAGAAATTCCACGAACCGTTCGTCATTTGTGTCAACTAATACTCTCGTTAACTTTAAAGGAGTACTTCTTGGAGGGCGCATTAACAAGCTCCCACCCCCAGAAGATCCGTTAGCTGTCATGGAAAGTAAGGTCCTTGCAGAAATCTTGAGCGGAAAACAAAACAAAACGCTCGTCAAAAATTCTTCAGGAGCTAACAAAGCACTGAATAAAGATAGCAGCAGAATTGACCTGACGCACAATAATCACACACAACTGGTTCAACATCCTTTAGGTGAACAGAGTAAACAAAAACTCTCCTTCTCAAGTTATGAAAAAAAGAATGTATCTAAAAGCATTCGGAATAACACCTTAATGGATTTCATGAACAGTATGGAGATATCTGAGAGAGCTAAAAGCCTTCCAAAGAATGCTAAACCTGGTAATAAACATTCTAAAGTGAGTCCTCATATCGATGATTTGATGACGGTGATTGCAGCAAGTCTATTAGATCTTAATGAGGTCAAAGAGGGGAACTCTTCAAAATACAAGCCATTAATAAAATACGACGAAAGTGGTATTGATAAATTTCCAAATGACCATAAGATAAGCGACTTTTCTAGTGGAGACGCTATACTGCAAGCACCCACAGATCACTCAGCAAATGTTACCAGCAATACCAGCAGCAGTAATCGATCCAGTGAGCTGAATAAGTCTACGAAATTGCCTATTAAAGTTACTTTGCAACAGAATAATACGAAAGACGTTTTACCCAATGAAAAAGCCAAAGTTACAGCTGGAGGAACCCAGAAAATTGACTCCGGTGATCAGACAGTAACGTTAACTTTGGAAACGTTAGATGACGTTCCCACGCCCTCCCAGCCACCCGATGAAACGTCAACGATACAAACCGGATTACGTAATAACAAAGTGCCACATTACCTCAACGTTCAATCAGTGGTAACACTAGGTAAAATAAACGCCACTCATGCGAAAGATAAAGAGCATTCCTTTACACAAAGAATAATCAAAGAGGAACCAAAGGTGGAATCTGATTTTACCGCAGACACAAGGAAGCCTGAAGTAGCTTTGCCATCAGATGATGACGGAAAATTAACGACCATCTCGGCTTCCCCTGAGTTAAATCCTGAAACTGAGGAAAATACCCAGAAGCCCTCAAACCCAGATCTTCCCCTAAATTTGCAAATGAATGCCATAGGTAGAATAGCAGGAAATACTGACCAGTCATCCTTCACACCCGCTGATCTATCTGCTGCCTTGACGTCGATTCCAGAGCTCTCCCCTGGATCCTTGGCCTCTAACAATGGCGAGACAAAATCTTTCGAAGACAAAGTTTTACCAATAGCCTCAGATTTAACACTTTCAACCGATTCTAAAAGTAGAGAAACCGAGAGTATCGTTTCAAAAGTGTCACCTACTAATGATTACAATTCTAGCCTTAACAAACCAAGTTCTACTACTATCACACAAGGAGGCGACACCACACCAACTGCGGCTGAAATACGAGAAATATCAACCTCAATCAAGGCTTTGTTGAAAGTTCTGAACACCTATTCAAAGAAGTTAAGACTTGAGGACGATCAAGGCGAAGAAGCTTCACCGAAGGGCACACTCCCTACAAGTAGCAGCACAGTCAGTAAAATGAACACTAGTGGTACAAACGTAAAGGAAGAGGAGCTGAAAAAACCTTGGGAAACAGTGCTTCCAGCCACAAAGTATACCAACAACGTATATGCAAGCTTTCCTGTCTCATCACCGACACTACCCAAATATGCTGATAGTGGCGTGTTCGAAAATATTCAGGAACAGCCACGTACAGAAGCAAGTAACTTCAATTGGAATCCAGCACAAGAGCGCATGCGTGCCCAATTACCTTTCGACGTGAGCCCCACGAAGACAAGCTTGGAGCCTCAAATGGGTGCTGAACAGTGGAGGCCTGGGAACGAAATGAATACCATCGGTGAAGAGCTTAAAGAGTTGAATTTACCTTCCATTGAGGATGACCCCACAGTGCGAGCAGTTCAAAAAATGGTTGCAGACGAAAATGCGTTGATAAGCCAGAAACGAAAAGCGATTCAAAGGGTCAAGCCTCAGGTTTCTAGTACGGCTAAGAGTCAACCGCCAGGTAGGCTAGGAGTGTTCAGTCGCAATAAAATACCGAAACACAGAGGTCATCCAAGAAATAGTTCACTTGTGGAAGGTAAAAAGAACCACAAGAAATTTCCTTCTTTGAATCAAAGTAACAAGAAAATGAAGAAGGATGCAAGAGGCAGGAACATCATCGCAAAGCTGAGCAACGACACGAGTTCTCACCACAACACATCGATTGTTGGTAACATAACAACCCCCCTACCTACCCCACAAAGGAATGTAACCCACCAAAAAGATAAAAAAATTCTACATTAAAAAAGTGATACGGAAAAACACACCCTATACCAAGACAATGAGGAACAGAGACGAAATACCCGGCGAACCCGTCAATACACATAGACTTAACGATTCTGCGTATGAATTGCAAGACAAGTCGAATATTCAGAAAGGGCCGGTTCACACAAACATAACTTCTGCTGGAGTGTCTGCGGCTCTGAAAAGTACCAAGCACGGAAAACGAAAAGGGAAAACGTCCGCTGAAGAAAAAAGTTATGACAGATCACACCGCACTAATGTCGTCAGTAATGTAAAAAGTGTCAAGAAAATCACAAAAGGAAAACTAAACGTCGCTGTCATTAAAGGAATCGCCCCAAATATAAATGGAACTGTTTTAAAACAGAACCACGATAAACCATCAAACGTCAGAAGCAAAATAAACTAGCGACTTAAACTTTAAATCCTTGCACGAGAGATCAGCCGGGTTACGTCATAAATGCATACTAGGTTAGCCCTTCAACCCCTAAGAGCGCTTGAATTCTAGTTTCTCCTTACAGTATCAGCCTTAAATCAAATGTAAAGTTAATGAGAATAAAGAAACTAATAACAAATTTAAGAAGGTCCCGATCGTTGAACAATTCACGTTGTCAGTACCATAGGAAAAGTAAAGAGAACAGATTGGAGAATTTGAATACCAATGTTAGGGTGTAATTTTAAGGGTGAAGCAAAATAGATTTCTTGGATCATGGTGATGTTAAAGATATCGATGTAATGCGTTATCCGTACGAATGAGCTCCATGCTAAGCGATAAGTATTTTATTTTAAAGCATAGAGTTGATGCTTCAATCAAACGCGTTTTGTAAAAAGATGATTGGGAAAAAAAGCTGCGTCGAGGTCTTATGAATAATTTTAGTTGTAGAAATACAAACTAATAAAAATAATTACCCATTCAACTGACGCAACCGACCTCAGAATAATTGAACGCACACTGTGTCGAAAACTCAGCTGAATAAAATCTAATACTATTCTTAATGAACCGATCACCAGAATTAATAATAAAGGAATAAAGAAACCGCCATAGTATTCACTATGTCGGTATACGATAAAAAATTACAAAATAAAAGATAGGTCATCGACCTCTTTGGTTTCAGTTTGGTAATGATGAAATCAATTGTGTGTCAATCATGCGACACTTTTCGGTAAGGTCAATGGATGCCATGATGATAAATTGTCAAAGTTATGAAAGTAGGAGAGTTGTTCACTAATTGAGAAATTAAGGGCAAGGAAGTATGACAAAAGGAAGCCATAGCTAGTGCGATGGGTTTAAGTTTTTTTTCTTTTAAAGCAGAAATATGTACGCTTAAGTTCCTCCACTGAAATAATTTATTGATTTATTCATTTTATTTAAAAATTGTCACCAAACCAAGATGTTTTATATGTATTTATAATCACACCTGTAAAAGTTGGCGGCAATACTATGAAAATTATGTGCTACTGCGTGATTAAGAAGTGACGAAGCAACTGTATAAACAGAATATTGTGAAAACCAAACGGATAAAAAAATCAACATTCTCATTGGAGTCTTGGGTAGGAGTCGAATGCGTTTAACATGAAATTTATATATAGCTGTTTTTTGCTTTGAAAAAGACACAAACTCTCTATATTCTCCGGTTCAAAATACAGTGAAATGTTTAAAAGAATGATTTAATCATATATCAAACGACAACGGGTACAACAGCAAAAACTGTTTAAATTCTACAACAGTCAATATTCTATGGTAATTACGGTCTGCGGTCTGGTTATAAGAATATTCGAGAAAGTAAAATGGAATTTACACGTATTTCACTCGCCAAATTCAGTAAACAAGAAGGAAGCTGTAATCAGTTCGAATCTTCCTGATTTGCTGATGATAATTTAGCTTCCGTTTAAGTAATACTAGAGATACATAAGTTTAATAAAAATCCAATCAGAGAAAAAATGTCATGGTTGGCTGCTATTTACAAAGCTTTATTTGCACATCAGAATTATTAATTTTTTGACACGGCAATGAAATAGCGATCGATGTATGTAAAGTAAACCTTCCATTGAAACATATTTAAGACTGATGATTTTGCATCGTTGAGAAGCTGAGATAAAATAACGGCTGTGATCTAAACCGGAAGTTGTTATTTACTGATCCATTTAAAATCTTAAACGGGGTGAGCGACTTTTATTTGCCGACTGTCACGTGTCAATAAGGAAAGCGACCACCATAGCACAAAAAAATGGCGGCCGTCAACTATGTTTTCATAATAATAGTAATTGTAATTTCTTCCTACATTACTGGAACTAAATCTGGAGGATTTTGTGATGTTCGGAGGAAGAGAATTGTCTCGTCTTTAGTACACGAAGGCTACATTCATAACGAAGATCTGAAATGTTTGCTCCGATCTCTCGTGTATCAACATCGCAACATCGCCCGTCTACACAGAATTGGCAAATCAGTGTTCAATCGTGAATTGCTCGCCATTCAAATAACTGAAAATCCACGGATAAGGAAGCCAGGAAAACCGATGTTCAAATATGTCGGAAACATGCACGGAAATGAAGCAGTGGGTAGACAAGTGCTGATTTATCTCATTGCTTACTTACTCGAAAATTATGGTCAAAACGATCGAGTCACTAAGTTGGTTAACAACACTGATATATTTATTATGCCTTCAATGAACCCGGATGGCTTTGAAAAAGCAATAGAAGGTATCTGCTCTGGTGAAATTGGACGTCCTAATCGTAACGGTTTCGATTTAAATCGTAATTTTCCCGATCAGTTCAATAATTGGAACGACTACAATGTCGGATCAGCACAACCAGAAACAAAAGCCATGTTGAAGTGGATTCTGGAAACTCCTTTCGTATTGTCGGCGAATTTACACGGTGGGTCCCTTGTAGCAAGCTATCCATATGATAGCAATAAAGAACACATAAGGTCTGGTGGATACAGTGCATCACCGGATGATAATCTCTTCAGACATTTAGCTAGCGTTTATGCCACGAAACACCCGACAATGGGTAAAATGGGGAAAAGAGACTGCACCCGTGGCCAGTTTACAGGGGGTATTACTAACGGTGCCTACTGGTATGATGTCTCGGGTGGCATGCAAGACGTCAACTACCTGATTAGCAATTGCTTTGAAATCACACTTGAATTATCCTGTTGTAAATATCCATCCAAAAGCCATTTGCCAAGAGAGTGGAATAACAATCGCGAGGCGTTGTTGGCATACATAGAACAAGTGCATAGAGGAATCAAAGGGTTTGTCAAAGATCAACATGGGGTTGGTATCCAAAATGCTGTGGTTCATGTGCATGGAATAGATCATAACATAACAACAGCATTACATGGTGACTTCTGGCGTCTTTTGTTGCCAGGGGTGTATACAGTCAGTGTTTATGCTTCAGGACACAATTGCCAAACACTGAGCAATGTTAGTGTGAGCTCTGAAGAAGCTACGCCATTGGAATTTGTGTTAGAGAGAAATGAAAATCAGAGAGATACCCCTTTGCGTCATGTACCATGGCTCACAGAACGGTTCTTTAGAACCAGGAGAGATCTGTCTTCCATCTCTCAACTTGCTAACCATAAAGTTGAAGTTCCCTTCACAAGTATCAGCCTTACCAGTAAAGATTACACTCAAGTTGTTAATGACTGGGAGAAACCAAGGATATTCAAAAACCATAATTTTCATGACATGACAACATTTCTACAGACAATAATAAAGTTGTATCCAAATATCACTAAGCTGTACTCAGTTGGAAAGTCAGTGCAAGGAAGGGAGTTGTGGGTGATTGAAATAACTGACAACCCAGGAATTCATGAACCAGGAGAACCAGAGTTTAAGTATGTTGGAAACATGCATGGTGACGAGGTTGTTGGAAGAGAAACCCTTTTGCTTTTAATTCAAGCCCTTTGTGAGAACTACGGCAAAGTACCTGCAATAACAGCACTTGTAGATTACACTCGCATCCATATCATGCCCTCAATGAACCCTGATGGATATGAGCGAGATACTCGTGAAAATGCCAGAAATGTTGATCTAAACAGAAACTTTCCAGACCAGTTTTGGCCATATATGAATAAGATTCACCAGCCAGAAACTTCTGCTGTCATGAAATGGATAACTTCCTTGCCATTTGTGCTGTCAGCAAATCTTCACGGGGGCTCCATTGTAGCAAACTATCCATATGACGATTCACCTGGCAAACAAAAAAGTTCATACAGCAGGAGCCCAGATGATGCTGTCTTCCGACAGTTAGCATTGTCCTACTCCAAGGCACACCCTACTATGGGAGGAGGACGGCCCTGTTCTGATTACCCGGATGAATATTTCAAAGATGGTATTACTAATGGGGCAGAATGGTACAGTGTTATAGGTGGAATGCAAGACTACAACTATGTACACTCAAACTGCTTTGAAATTACCATAGAGATGAGTTGTGTGAAGTTTCCTCCTGAGTCTAAACTCAAATCCTATTGGGATGCCCATAAAGTGTCTCTTTTAACATTTATGTCTCAGGTCCACACTGGTGTGAAAGGCTTCATAAAAAATGAGCAAGGGGTTGGAATTTCCCATGCCACCATTTCTCTTTCTGGAATAAGACATAACATCAGCTCTGCTAATGATGGTGACTACTGGAGACTCCTAGTTCCAGGGAGCTACATTATTACTGCCTCTGCTGCAGGTTACATTTCTTCTACCCAAAGAGTTGTCGTTCCTTCTGGTCTAGCTACAGAACTAAATTTTGTACTGAGACAGGTTGGACAGCCCTCAATTGCCACAGAGAAGATACCCCTCCAAAGTTTCACCACCCAAAAACTTTACCCTGTGGAAACAAATACAACCCCTCAAGAAACAGCTTTTTCCCAACAAACCTCTGTACCTCAGCCAACTTCAAGTTCTGTTACCTCAAGTCCTGCGGAAATAAAATCAACTGTTAAAGTCCTGGTCCCTTCTCCTTCAGTAGGTAGGTTGAATTTAATTTTATCTAGTATGTTTAAGTTTACACTTCTCGGAAAAAAAAAACTGGTTTATTTCTGTCTATATGCCAAAAAATGGTTGGAAAATAATTAAATTGTCAAGAGGTGGTTTATCTCTTTGGCTGCTTGGAGTTGAATAGCACTCATAATCACTTCCAAACCGCCAATCGGCATGCAATAACAATGTCACCCTCAAGTACTCATTAAGGCTAGGAGAATAAAGGGAATTATCACCACCTAAAGAAGCTCTTGATTGTTAAACAAATTCTCCTTGTCAGCACCTTAGGAAATGCATAGGTAACAGTATTGAGAATATGCATACTGATGTTAGGATGGAATGGGTTTAAGATACATCACATTGAACATGAGATACACAAAAGAACAACAAATAAGAGAGCACAAGAACAATGTAAGATGTCCTACTAGTATGGATTAACCCTTTAACTCCCAGAAGTGATTAACATAAAACTTCTCCCTACAATATCCATACTTTCTTCAGCAAACAGGCAATGAGAATATTCAAACTTATCAGGTAGAGGCTGCTGTATTGATCTAGCACCAAGTTCTCATAAATAATTTACAAGGAAATGTGTAGCAGGTACAGGGGAGAATTAACAATCAGATCTTGGGAGTTAAAGGGTTAAGAGTTCTCATGGTAGCTTTTCCATCTAGGAATGTTAGAAATTAAAGAATATTTATTTTATGGAAAGCCCATGAAATACAAGAGGACATATAGAAAGTTTTACCATCCTGTTTAGGATTAAAAAAAGTACCAAAATGCTCTTATATCATTAACCCACATACTCTAATGTCATTTTGGATAAGATACAAACCAGTTTTTTTTTTCATATTTCCTTCACCAGACTTGTCAGTGAATTACTCTCAACACTATTACCAACAGCTGACATCTTTTCTTAAAGAGCAAGCTAACAAGTGTTCTAGCATAACCAAGCTGACAACTATTGGAACTAGCCGTGAAGGAAAGGAAATCTATTCGTTGGTAATGACAGTGATGTCTGCACATGAAGAGGGTAAAGCTCATGTTGGACTTGTTGGTAGTTTACAAGGAACTGACATAACTGGGAAAGAGCTGCTTCTTAAAATGATTGAGTACCTTTGCAACAAATATCTAGGAAAGGACGATAGTGTCACCAAACTTCTTCAGAACACAGTTCTTCACATTGTTCCAGCAGTAGATCTTGATGGAAATGAAAAGGCAAGAGAGGGTGATTGTAGTGGAATAATGGAACCTAAAGATGACTTATCAAGAAGTTTTTATTTCAACCTAACTCAGAGCAAGCAGAGTACACTGCCAAAGAATATTGAAGAGGTGAGATGTGGTGACTTTTACCTGGATGTTTTATTCTTAATGTTGACGGTAATAAGTGGCATCAAAGGGGAAAGGAAAATTAGTTGCAACCAGGGCATGGTGGAATACGAGTAAACCTTGCTCTTGGGATCTTTCTCTTCCTCCTGCCACTAGGAGGTTGAAAGAGGAGGAACCATTCAATTTAGGCTGGTGATAAAGGGGCTTGTAAGAACTTCAGCTGTGAAAAAACTGTTCCCTTCTCCCTGCTACCATCTATATAAGAATGGAAGCAGCATAGGGTAGTGTTTGTTTGCCTATCAGTTTCTTGAATGTCAGGTTAAGATCTCAAGATTAGCCGACAAACTTTTCCTGTTTCCTAGATTTGTGGTTAAAAGTGGAAGGATTTTTAAGACAAAAATTTAAAGTGATACCTAGAATGTTTCTTTTATTCTAGTTTCTTCAGTCAGCCGCTGATGAACCTCAGGAAGTTAAACATTTGAAAGAGTGGATGAACGAGCATAACTTTGTACTTCTGGCTGACTTTAGTGGAGGTGAATTGGTGGTAAGGTGAGGAGTGCAAAATTGTTTCTTTTGTTTTGCGGGAAGGGGGAAGTTGTTGTTGTTATAAATCTTATTTCATAATTATCTTATTTCTTATATATGCGAGCGCAACGGGTGACTCAAGCGCAAGTGGAGAAGACTGGAAATAAATACTTCCACAGGGAAACCAGGCTTTTTTTGTCACGCTTCTCGCCTACCGCGTTCTCACCTCCGTGCTTGTCCGGCACTCACTGCCGCTTGTCTGAAAAACGTAATTGATGACGCCTGTCCCGTGGGCAACTTGAAATCGAGTTCCATCCTTTGCCTAAATATAATTTTCCACTTCATTTCACAGGTATCCCATGAGCGTCCATACCTCCCACAGTGAATATGTGAAAGGTTCGGTGACAACAGATG
>NC_142681.1:19295491-19330491 GCF_964200805.1 Pocillopora damicornis | reverse complement strand
TTTTTTTCCCTCTCATAATATTTATATATATATATACATATATATATATATATACATATATGTTTTGGACCCTTCTCAAGGTCAGTCTAACTTTTACCTTGCAACTTGGAATTAAGTGATTCTGGCCCAAAATATATTTATTCTCATGAACATAAACTATTATTATTGTTTTATTACTGTTAATGAATAAGTCTAAAGGTAATATGAATTCTGGAAAGACTTATTAAATACAGAGCACAATATCAATATATAATGAGATTTATTAACCTGGCATCTTCGTATCCTGGCCTCAGCATAGTTATAATAAGCTGCATCCTGGTCTTGCTGGTTTATACTATGTTCCATTTCTTAACCAAAACACAAAAACACTTAATGAGTGATGATAAATAATGCAAGCAGTAACCAGTCTTTGGAAAAAAAAATGTCTAATTATGATAATAATTATTTCCTTATGACACTTTATTTCTAAAATTGTACAAGAAATTCTTGCTATTGTGTGTCACATTCTCCATTCCTAAACTAATTTTACTTGAACCCTATCAGTGCATCTTGAATCTTAAGGGTTAGAAGTCTTAAAGAACATGTTGTGTTATGTCAGTAGGCAAGTGTAACTATAGGTTGGTTATCGACTGTAAGTTGATAATTGTAGTTAGGTCACTTTAACAAATTTTGAAAAGGTGATGTTTGAGCACAAGCACTTCCTCTGGTGACAAAAGGGAATAGAGGAGACATGTGTGTTCATGTATAAGGAAGAATAAAGTTATGCTTTTGATATTAACTTGGCAAAGTATGTTATCATGTTTCCCTCAACGGCATGGCTCTAATCTCTGTTGCATTGATGGATAGATACATCAATAGATCAATATATGGATTTTATTTTGCCAGAAAATATTTACAACATTCAGAAATTACTAAAATGTAATTATTTTTTCCTAGCAAGGGAACTAGTTTGGAAACCATGGGGCTTATGACTATGAGATTACTCCCTTAACTTTTGCACCCCTAAGAGTGACTAACATCTAATTTCTCTCTGCAGCAACTCCCTTCAATCAAACATTAAGATCATGAGAATAAAGGAAATGATCACCAACTGAAGAAGCTGTTGATTGCTGAACAAATTCTCCTTATCAGAACCTGTGGAAATGTCTAAGGAGAGGTAAGGAGAATATGCATACTGATGATAGGGAGAAAGGGTTAACTAAAAATTATGAGTGGGGCATTATCAATGGAACATAGTCAAGATAAAAAAGAAAAAAAAATAGAAATAAATAATAAAAAAATTAAAAAAAAATAATTAAAAAATAAACAAAAATACTCATACACAGACTCAAAACGCACACAAGTGGTCTTAAATCTCACCCGACAGTCACCTAGACTGGGTAGGAAGGTGTAAAAATGAGGGGAGGAAGGGAATGTCTTGTGGTGGACAATATCCACATTCTTATACTCTTTAGGAATAATTATTTACAACTTTGCCACCTTAATCACAATCCTAACACCAAAGAAGTGCAACTGAAACTTTACCTTTCAATTTCATTCTCACTAGATTACTAGTCTTCTTGACATCTAACATCAGTCTTTCAAGTTCCTCTTTCACCTCTAAAATGCAAGATAAAAAGAGAAGTTAGTGTTTACAAATCCATTAATTATGTGCTAGGGGTTTTTTCACATTTAATATTTCTCAACCTGTCAGAATTATCTAGTTTAAAATATTTTGGAACTTTAATTCATTTTTCATTATTTGTTAGTTTAAACATGCACATGGAATAAGTTTTATTAAGTTGGTCTAAAACAGTGTTAAAAGAGTTAAATTTTTAACTGTTTCACTCCCGAGTACTGAATACCATTTGCCAGACATATCTAGTAATTTTAGCTCCAAGAGTTGGTTATTGAACCCTACAGCATCCCCTATTTGACATTTTCTCTGTCTTCTCATCACTGAGTTTTTTTTTTTCTAAAAATTGCATTCAAATTGTCAGGAAAATTCCCTTTTCATCACTCCTTGGAGAAAAGGGTTAAATAAAATCTAGGTAATTTTCACAATACCCAACATCATTTTAACCCATCACACCCCAACATCACTTTATATATTCTCCATACTATATACATTTCCTAGGGTGCTTACAAGGGGAATTTGTCTCACAATCAAGAGCTTTGTGAGGTTGTTTTCATTTCCTTTACTCTCATCAACTTCAAGTTTAATTCAGGGGTGATATTGTTGGGAGAAATAAGACTTTTATCACTCTCATGGTGTAAAAGATTGACAGCATAAAAATAGGAACTACTCTTGCATCCTTATTCCTGAGCCTTTAGCCCCTACGAATCTAATTTCGCCTTATTGACAGTAACACTGCTGAATCATTCATAATGAGCATCAGAGTAAAGGAAATGGTCACCAGCCCATGAAGTTTGATCGTTGCACAAATTCTCATTGTCAATACCAAAGGAAATGTATAGAGAGAAGTAGAGAGAATATTGATGCTGATGTAAGGGGGTAAAGGGTTAAAAGCAGAACAAAATAGTGCAATAAACATCATCATCTGGTGGCGGGTATTCTGTATTTGCTCCGAAAAACAACAATTGACTAACATTTCATCAGGTTTCAACAACAGAGATTTTCAAGAAAGGTACACAGAACTAAAAATAGTTTTAAAATGCTAACACAGCAATTTTGATGATACTGTCTTTTGACTATCAGATGATACTTTGAGAGCAACTTTCTCGGACATATGAAGGTTCAATCCAACAATACTTGTTAAAACAAATGTTTTTCAATTGAATAGCAAATGGCATACATTAATTACAAAGTAGACAAAACTACATTTTTCTGAATATTCATAAGTACAGGTACACCCTTGAGTTCTGACCATAGATTAAAGTACAAACATGACGGTCTGTATTACCATACTATTAATAACATACCATATAAATAGGAAACTTCCTGTTACAACTTTCAACATGCCATTGTACTGAGATAAACTTAATATTTGATCTTATTCTACATAACATGAATTGCACGGTCTCTCAATATATATAGGCTGTATTATCTTACTGAATAAAAAGTCGAATGACTTCCCATTTATACACATGTTCGTGGATTAGCAATGATAAGTTGACTACATGTTTTTTTTTAGATACCTTGATCTTGTACTGCAGCAGACAGCATAGCACTGTGCATTTTTTTGACTTGTTCCACATCTTGTGCCATTTTATCGATATTCGTTCGTACTGTAGTAACCTTCAAGAGAAAGAATAAGATGATTTAAAGCGAGAGAGCAATACCAACAATTCTTCTAAGCAAACCTTGAAAGTGCAAGCTAAATCTTAGACATTAGTCGAGTAAAACTTACGTTTTGGAAAAAATTATCCATAAAAGTATTTTCCACATTAACAATTGTCGAAGGCTCATCGTCATCTTGCGGATCCTCATCGTCAGCATTTCCCTGTGAAAAACACAGTGTTGATAGTATAAATTGATCAAATCTCCAATATGTTACGATCGCTAAATCGACGAATTGAATCGAAAGACGCTTGCACTCTGCCTGAAATAACTAAAAGAAACAGACTTATTTGAAAATTTCCGGCTCTTTGGGACTAGAATATAGACTCACAGTGTTTTTTAACGCCTGTAGTCTGTCCCTCATTTTGAAAACTCGTGTAAATACAAAGTAAATCTAGTACAAACTCCACAACCACCTCCCCAAGATTGACTGCGGGCTTACTTCTGTCAGCAGTCTGTCTAGAAAAAAAAAAAAAAGATTTCGCGCAGGGGAGGGGACGGTTAACAAAGCACGGTGTCGAGGCTCAAGTCTTAATTTTCTCTCCATTGAGAAACTGAGTGAGCAGATGAAAGCATGAAACGTAAAAGAAAAAAAGCTATTTCAGATACAAACGCCTTTGTCCTAATATTATTCAAGGTCAAATCGTTCATAATAACAGTTTTGAAATAACCTTTTATCTGTACGTGGGTGCATATTTCAATATAGTCCCTTTCATGAACATATGATATTAGTACAAATATATTTATATCATGTCGTTAATAAATTTTTTTTGATCTTCAATCCGTGGAGTTGAGAGATGAAACAAAAACTTGCCTTCTCTCGGGAAAAGATTACACGTGAGCACAAAACAGCATTGATTACTCTATATAGCAAAGTAAAAAAAAAAAAACCAGCTCCTCAGGATAACGTTCATATTTGGGATACTTGTCATAACTTAATAAAAAAAGGCGGGCTTGATGTGTACGGTTATTTCTATGTGTAGCATTCATTCAGCCACTTCACCGGTTAAACCCTTTTTCTGGAAACGATATGTCGATGATGTTATTTCTGTGGTGTCCGGAAATGAAGCGGAGTGCCTCCTGAATTCAGTAGAACCGTCGATCCAATCACCCTTGAGCGTGAAAATGATAGACATTTGCCCTTTCTTGATTTAAATGTGTCCAGAGGGGTTCAGGGTAATTTAGAGACAAGTGTCTACCGTAAACCTACCCACACCGACAAATACCTCGCTTTCGATTCTCACCACCCTATTTTCCATAAAAAGTCTGTAGCCAAAACTTTACTTAGGAGGGCTGACTGTCTACCATCTTCACTCGATTCGAAGGCTGAGGAGAGGAAATATGTTTCTAATGTCCTAAAGGCAAATGGCTATACAAAAACCTTTCTCCGTAACTGCCAAAAACCATTTACAACTAGTAACGCTCTTGATGAAAGGGAACCAGCGACTGGTTTTGCTGTTATTCCTTACATTCAGGGTGTTACAGAACCCATCAAGAGAATTTTGAATAGCCACAACGTTAAAGTTGCTTAAAAACCTTTTCGGACTTTGGGGCATATTTTTCGCCAAACCTAAGGATTCTGTCACGAAAGAACAACGAACCGACGTCATTCATTCTATTTCTTGCAATGACTGTGATAACGAATACATCGGACAGACCAAACGTCAGTTTTGTACACGTTTAAAAGAGCATCAAAAGCGGTTTTCTTTTGCAAAAAGGAAAATTCAGCCCTATCGGAGCACACATGCCCAACTAACCATACAATTGGGTGGGATAATTCTAAAATTATCACCACTAATCGGCGTTACCACCAGCGCCTTTGTTTGGAGGCTTGGCATATCAACTCCGCCCACGCTCCTCTAAATCGTGACGATGGTGGTTTTCTTCCTAACGCCTATTTACACCTCGTCAGAAAAAAGGCCGCTAATTAGTGATTATACAAAAGGACCTCTTGTTGCAGCGCTTAGATCACCCCTGATGAAGGCACTAGACAGGAGTGTCGAAACGTTGGGTCTATGAATTGTAACTTCTTCGTTTACATTCATTAAATCTGTAAACCAGAGTAGCATCAAATCATGTCTGATTGTCCACCTGGTTGCCGTGTGAACCTTAATATATATATGACTAATTACCAGCCCTCAGGGGTCCAAGTATAAGCTTTGATAACAAGAGCGTTTTAGTATTTCGTTCAAGGCAAAGACCAGTGCCGGTGTGTTTATGGATTCCCCCCCTCCCCACCCCTAGATTCGGACCCTCGGCCCATTTCCAGTCCAAATCCTATGGGGTCCAGATCTGGCATCGCAAAAACTTAACGCTAACTTTGCTTACATCTCCTTTGATCCTTAGATTATCACTCCGGGAAATTTGGAGAAAACATCATGTCCACTGATAATTCAATTATTTTCACTTTGCGAAAAATGGTTTTAACTAGGGAGTAACATTTGATCAAGCAGTCTGATTGTTAAAGTTAGAGTAGTCCTGGGAACGACTATTGCTGATGTTTGGACAATTTTATGTACAGACAAATTTTGCATAAGCCATTTTCAGAGTCGATCCTCCCGCTAAGGTCGTCGAAAAGAGTTTAAGTTAGGCATTACTTACGACGATAGTTCTTCTCTTCGTTACTTAAACCCGGACGATCAGACTACACGATCAGATATTTTCACCATACAAACGACCGAAAGCAGACAATAATTTCTTGATCTTTGCCGTTTGCCGTGGACGGCGAGCTTAATCTTGGTACCATAAAATATGATAAGGATCTTATTAATGTGTTTGCATTTCTCGAGGGGACTAATTGGGAGATCTAATCCATAATGAATCTACTGGACTTAAAGCAATTAAAACGAATAGAAACGTCTACAAAATAATAATTGTAATAAAAAATGCATAAAAATTTCGATGAATTTGAAAATTATTAAACGAAAGAAGCTTAATGAACACGAAACAGTATACGACATTTTTGTTCAATTTCTCGACCCGTCTAGAAAAAAAAGTCTAACTTAGAATCTTCGCGCCTTTTGAACAGAAGTTTGCAAAAATATGAATGGCTATTTCCTAAGGCAAGGAGTCGATCACAGCCGCTTAATAGAGCTCGCATTTGACGGCAGATGTTTTTTGTAGCGATTAGCCAGCAATTATTTTTCCGAGACTCTTCAAAACGCATTGAACCACAAAACCAAAAAACATTCCCAACCACTAATTGCTTCATCAGAACGGCTGATCTCTGCGTGTCATAAGCAAAGTACAAACGACTCGTTCAAAGTTTTCCTTTGATTAATCCTTTACCTTTATAGCTTTGTAAAGTGGAGTATTCTTGCTACAAATTTAGCCGGCGCACACCCCTCTCTATGATTATTACACCACACGTTTCCTGTTTTAAATTCTCTCAGGCCTGCTGCATCACGGCTGTTTCGCGGTGGAAATTTAGTTCGCGCATGCGGTCTACAGGAAAGATCGAGTTAATTATTATTTCTCTGGTTAATACAAAATTATGCATTTGCATAAATCTAGCGTCCATGGCAACCCTTTGGGCTAAGATATAGTTTAGCCAATGAAATCTTGCTGCGTATCTAATGTATGCGGGTGAAATTTAGCATGGCGGATACTTACACATGGAAGAGGCATTTGCCGTCGAAAATTTGAGTAAAATCGGTCAAATTTTGCCTGTGTTCGACGAAAACACGTTGCTATGGTGGAGACTAGCAAGCACACCCTATTAAATCAACTGAAAACTTTGATTTCAATTTGGAAAAGGCTCGAATTTTTTCCAGCAAAGCAAGAGTCAAAAGAGA
The DNA here is from genome assembly GCF_964200805.1 of Pocillopora damicornis. Classification (NCBI taxonomy): domain Eukaryota; kingdom Metazoa; phylum Cnidaria; class Anthozoa; order Scleractinia; family Pocilloporidae; genus Pocillopora; species Pocillopora damicornis. Next base: position 19,323,417 of record NC_142681.1, on the reverse strand, counting down.
AGACTTAAAACCTTACTGAACAACCGACAGAGGTAAGTGTTTTAATCCGAATTGTTTAAGACTCCATTCGAGGCGCTTTTAATATGTTAAGATCGGCCGTTATGCGACTCCATTTTGAATCTCGGAGGTACTGAATTTCTAGTGAAACAGTCTGTAAACGACTGGAAAGGTTTAGTTTTGGTTCCAAAGATTGTAGTAACACTTTTATTCGTCTAAATTAGAAGTTGAGCAAATAAATTACACTATATTTACACACATAGTACTCGTTCTTAGTCATCGAACCGATACATTGCTATTGAAAAGGAAAGAGTTTTACTCGTTCGCTTTTCGTTTTAAAATTCTTTATTTAGGTTTGGGAGCTTTCCCTGCTAGTTCCGGACTCGTGGCAATGTGATGGTTGACAAGGATTTGACGCAATCTCGTGTCCTTTTTCTTCACATGGTCAAAATGCTGGGACTGGGTATTGAATTCAGAGTGTATTCCTTCAATCCCTTGTTCACCGTAGAATCCAAGGCCCATGTGCCATTGTCGAAGAAAAGGGCAAACATGTTCTTCTAGCATATGCAGCTTTGGTGTGATTGTCATGTCTGGAAATTTTTCCCTAAGGAACTGAAGAAAATTTGTGATGTCTTCCTCTGCAACAAGAAAACAAGAAAAGGTGGACTTAAGACATGATCTTATTGCTGTATTCATGTTTTTCCATGAAAGTCAGGTTTTTTCTTTCAGTTACCTAGCTTATCAATCTTGCCATCATTGAGATAGTCTGCACTGTCATAGACAAAGTGGCAAGCAGCAAATAACTTAAAAACTTGTTCAAATTTCACGCTAATTTCTCTTGCTTGAGAAAGGAGGGAAGGACACAGCTCCTCTGTTTTTGTCAGCACAGCACTGCATTAAGTTTAATGATGTTGTCTTCCTACCAAAAAAACAAATGCAACAATTCAATGAAATTTTGTGACTCAACAAATTCCTACTCTAAGGGTAGAATTTGTGTTACCTTGCAGCAAGTGTGTACATGATTACCAATGAATGATTTTCCATGATAAGCTTGTCTCTCAACATTCATTTTCTTGAGAACCTCATCCAAATGAACCGATAGTGGTCCATTGGCTTTCTCAAAGGCAGCCAATTCCATTTGTTCATCTGCAAGCTTTTCCTATAATGTTGAGATAATACTATTTAAATCTGGGTTATTTGACTTACTGCTTAGTTGCTATAATTTGAGCCCTTGTAATATTACAAATAAATGATCTATAAAATAAAATCATAACTTCTTTAACTAAAAAATTAAGATGGGTTTGAAACATGTAAAATGGATTGGGAGGATTGTACAGCTATGATACTGGAAAGCACCAATATATTATTTTTACCTCCTCCTTTGCATTTCCAAGGAGTTTTGGCTATCTCCTCCTGTAGTAGTGTAAAGTAGGCAGGCATGATATCAACATTAGCATGCAGACTTTGTAAATTCAGCAACTCCTGTAAATAATTGGCTTTTTCATTAAATTGTTGTGCTTTTCTGGTATGTAGTTGGGCAGCTCTGAATGCCTGGATTTTCTCATCATTCTCTTCACTGTCTCCTGCTAGAACCATTTGAATTTTTTTGTCCAGCTCAAAGCACTGGTTCTCTAGTTCATCAAACAGTTTCTTAAACACACCCAAGCTAATGTGAAGTCCAGGAACACAAACCTGAAATAGACAACCATTTAGTTAGGTGGCCTGTAAGTCCCTCTTCAAAGCAATAAAATAAACTCTTGTATCTTACTTTGTCCAATTCAATGTCCAGCAGTTTCTCGTGAATCACATTGTGATAAAACTTCTGTCGACTTGTAACAGAGCCATCTGCTACAAACTTATCATAATCCTCTTGAATGTTTTCAAGACTTCGTTTTTCAGCATGCCCATGTTTATGGCAAGAGACTTGCATTACTTCATGATTTATCTTGCACCAAAGACATGGATATTTGCCTGCAAATACAATTCTTATGGTGGAAACCTGTTTCACAGAAATAGTTATGTAGAGTAGAGGCTACATTTATATTCTTTTATTGAATTGCTAAATCATTATTATTTGTATATGTGAATTATTGTCTGGATCATACCTGAGGCACCAGCTATTCCAAATAGCTTGCATAGGAACTCATAGTCACCAAACAGGAAAACCACTTTCTTTTTACCTCTAGAAATGGGCAATGGACTCGGTGTTAAGTTACGAGAGGAACTGCACGTCATAAGGAATAGTACAGGGAACGAAGTATGGTCGATTTACAACGATACATATTTCGAAATATGAACATTTTTCTCGTAAAGTCAATAAAAATTACTCATACCCTGTGTATCCGTTGTATTTTCTAGCGATTTCTGCCGTTTTAAGCTTGCTTTACCATCACTGTTGTTCACATCATCTACTTTTATTACGTTGATAAAATCTGTACAGACATCACACCAACCAACTCGCGCGCAAAGTAATAAGACTATATTGAAGGCTTGAAATAATATTGCGATCGATTTTCATCAAGAAATGGGCCAGGAATATTCCTCAATACTGCAAATAATCGTGAAGGCGGATCGCAGAAAAGCGATTGCGTGACGCTCGGTAAGCTGTAAGATGACATGTTATCATATACCTGACGTAAAAACTCTTCAGATTCTTAGTCTGCATTTTGTACCCACTCTGCAGTCTGCAGTCTATATTTTGTATCCGGTCTGCAGTCTGCTGTCTGCATTTTGTACTAACAGGTATCTGTGACACCAATACAGTTTATTTTTGGTTACATTTATTCGCAAAACACACGTAATCTACCACAAAATACCTGTGAGTGAGGTAATTTGACATTTTCGTTCTTTCCCACATTAATATTCTTCTCTCCTTTTGTAAGAATGTAGACATCACTCACAATGTTTCAAGTAATCCACCCACCCTACAAAAAAGTAACTCTTGCATGCATACCATGCCTATGTTTTGAAATACGTCTATGCCCTTGGCCAGACTTGAGCGCACTATTTCAGTATACTAGTCCGACACCCGTAGTATCACTACACTTGATTCCAAGGATCCAGTACCATCCAGGTATCCCAGTTACCCTGCTCACAGGGTCTAGTTTTGTCTTTTTAGTGGGATACCTGTGGTAGCTCAGTCATAAAATGCCTTTGTTTTTTTGTCTTTTTTTTTTTTTCCTCCGCCACAAAATGGAAAAATTGCGCAATAGTACCCAGAGGTCATTGGGCCCTCAATACCATGACAACTAACTGTGATCCAATGAGGTGTTCACATGCTGATCACGCGTGTTATCTTGATGATGATTGACGTTGGCATGCACAGACAGGGCCGGGTCACATGACAAACACGAGATTTTGCTTATAAAACTCTTAGGTCAATTGTTTTGTATTTCAACGTATTTGGATTGCGATCTCCTGGAGCATTATAGCGCAAACGCGCAAAATACTTACAGACGCATATACGAGTCGTATTAATCGCGGCTAATCCACACTGAAAGATGTTATTGAGCGGTAATTTTGGAACGGATTGAGTCGCGAACGCTTGAAAGCCATGAAAGCCTTGAATGCCTTGTATGCTAAGTATGCCAATGTCTTAGTTGAAAAATGTTCACTTGTTGTAAAAAGCAAAATCTGAAATCTGAAACCAAACTGCATATACTCTATGCAATCTATTGAACAACGCTACTACCGTGAGACTGAAGAACATAGCTATAAGGGATGCAAACTGCTTGTGAAGAAAGACGACATGTTGGATTCACTTGATGGCAAGGAACGTAGCTACGATAACAGTACGAATGGTATTAATTTCACGATCAGAAAGGTGAATCTTACGTTTGTTTTCATTGTAGTTGTATGGATATTCTTTTTTAATAAATACGTGATCCAAAACCCTGTGTTTTTTTGTGTATAATGTTGTTATGTTAAATATTGTTTACGCAATTGTCTAGTCACAAGCGGCCCAAGCTCACGTCTCGAGAAAAAGCCAACGATTAATTTATGAACGCGTCACGCGTTGTGTGACTCGGTGTTAAGTTACGAGAGGAACTGCACGTTATAAGGAATAGTACAGGGAACGAAGTATGGTCGATTTACAACGATACATATTTCGAAATATGAACATTTTTCTCGTAAAGTCAATAAAAATTACTCATACCCTGTGTCTCCGTTGTATTTTCTAGCGATTTCTGCCGTTTTAAGCTTGCTTTACCGTCACTGTTGTTCACATCATCTACTTTTATTACGTTGATAAAATCTGTACAGACATCACACCAACCAACTCGCGCGCAAAGTAATAAGACTATATTGAAGGCTTGAAATAATATTGCGATCGATTTTCATCAAGAAATGGGCCAGGAATATTCCTCAATACTGCAAATAATCGTGAAGGCGGATCGCAGAAAAGCGATTGCGTGACGCTCGGTAAGCTGTAAGATGACATGTTATTATATACCTGACGTAAAAACTCTTCAGATTCTTAGTCTGCATTTTGTACCCACTCTGCAGTCTGCAGTCTATATTTTGTATCCGGTCTGCAGTCTGCTGTCTGCATTTTGTACTAACAGGTATCTGTCACACCAATACAGTTTATTTTTTGGCTACCACAAAATACCTGTGAGTGAGGTAATTTGACATTTTCGTTCTTTCCCACATTAATATTCTTCTCTCCTTTTGTAAGAATGTAGACATCACTCACAATGTTTCAAGTAATCCACCCACCCTACAAAAAAGTAACTCTTGCATGCATACCATGCCTATGTTTTGAAATACGTCTATGCCCTTGGCCAGACTTGAGCGCACTATTTCAGTATACTAGTCCGACACCCGTAGTATCACTACACTTGATTCCAAGGATCCAGTACCATCCAGGTATCCCAGTTACCCTGCTCACAGGGTCTAGTTGCGACCTAGTTATCAGTGGGCCCTTTCTTGTTGAGCCGTTAACCGTACATTTTCAGCGGTTTCAAATTGAAAATGTTAATCTGACATGCGCGAACTAAATTTCCACTGGCGGGCGTTTTGAAACAGCCGTGTGCATGGTGAATGCAAGGGCTGACAGGAGACTGGGTAAAAGCACCGATACTTGGTGACTGGTTTTGACCGGTTAGAAGTGAATGTAGTTGGACCACGAGTGTTTCAGAAGGAAATTTTTTCAAGCTGTTGGGTGACGAGGTCTTCTAAAGGTTCAGATTATCTGGAAAAATGGCACAGCAAAAGCCTGAACCAGTAGCCAAGTTCAAAGTAGGTTTTCTCTTCATTTCAGTGTTTCAACTCAAATTTGCTATTTCTGTGCAATGTCTTGAGTTTTGTGCACGAGGGTACCTCTACATAATTTGGTAGTACTGAACATTCGTATTTTATATTTCTGTTTAGCTCGTTCTTGTCGGCGATGGGGGTACTGGAAAGACAACCTTTGTCAAACGTCACTTGACTGGAGAATTTGAAAAAAAATATGTCGGTGAGTAACCTACGTGATCATAACTTCATTTCGCAATTTTCATCGTATCACGGACACCGTTTGCCTAAATTTAACCCAAAACCACGTTTCTACAGATATCTCATTCATTTTACGTTAAGGAGTATTAACTGCAAACCTATCAGTACAATTTGATACTATATTTTTTTCTGCTTAAGCTAGGAATTTAGTCTTGAATTAGTTCCTAAACATCACACGTAAAATGTTTGAACTGTTAAGAGTTCGCGCGCTTTTTTTTGATTAATTCTGCAAATCAATTACGCACGCTTTCCATTAACTTTCCAATTTGGAAGCGGTAAAAAGCTACTCTGAGTACAAACACAAGGGGCATTTTCCCCGGAAGACATTTTTTGAAGTTTATGTGCTTCTTAAAGTATGAAAATTAAACAGAATTTTGCCCAAGCCTGAGAGATTAAGGAAAAAAAAACATATTTTAGTATTTGCCTAAATTATGCTAAATTATTTTTGGATAAAGGCTCTGCTGGACACAGCACAATTTCAAGATGACTGCCCATGTGTTGCCAGTGTTACCATGGAAGTGATAAACGCGATAATGAAAATTCAATTCTGCAGAGCACCAATGGTGGAGTAACACTTTTTGAAAGAACGATATGAAGTTGTTGCTGATTGAATTAAATGTACCTATCAAATTATAGCAGAAACTGGCTCCTTATCTGGATGCAGATAATCAAGACAATTAAAACAGAATGGTTTCTACATCAGATCAATTATATACGACAGAATTTGAAAGCACCTTAGCTATTATCATAAATTTGTCTCTGGGATTATTCAACAATGTTCACTTTTCCTTCAGCAAATAATTGTTGAATATATTATACAGGTGAATAGTTCCTTAGCACACACTGATTGGCTAGTTTGAAAGGGATTAGCAAGTACTATTCACCTCCCAGCAGCAGAATAGACAAAATCGTGGCAAGAGTTTCATTTCTGATCATTTTTTTGGCAGAAATGAATATTTTAGTAAAGGGTATGTGCTAAAACAATAATTTACCTTACTGTCGATGAAAGTGGTGGATATGTAACTCCAATTTGCAGTTTGGTGAATATCCACCATTTATCACCTCCACCTTGGCAAGTAACTGTTAATTATTAATGCAGGAATGTTCATGATTTCCTTGTAAAATTATTCATGTGTGGGTATCATTGGAATGTTTGGTAGCTCATTGGTAAATGTTCAACTGAAATGGGACTTAATAATCCTTCTTCAGTGGAAGTTGAAGGTATGGTGCAAGCTGACGGTAAAGGAAGAATTTTTTTTGACAGGGACATGTTGTAAATAAGTTAGAATTTTTTCAGAAGCTGCCACAAGTGGAATTTTTCTACATTGCATTTCATTCTGAAAACAGCTTTGACCTAAATGCAAATGCCATAGGGGATCTGAATTGATAAAATTTATATATTTTAAAAAAATGTCTAATGGTTGATTGAAAAATTCTAGTGCAACTTTCCTTTGACCTGAGGAATCATTTTGTGATAACCTATTAACAATGATGTCCATGGCAGCTTGAAAGTGAATTAGAACCAAAATGGGGGGGTTTGAGGGGTTAATTGTTCTCACAGTTAGTTTGTTTCTGTATCCAGCAACACTAGGAGTTGAGGTACATCCACTGGTGTTCTACACAAACCGAGGAGCTATCCAGTTTAATTGCTGGGATACTGCTGGTCAAGAAAAGTTCGGTGGTCTCCGTGATGGCTACTATATCCAGGGCCAGTGTGCAATCATCATGTTTGACGTTACATCACGAGTAACATACAAGAATGTGCCAAGCTGGCACAGAGATCTTGTTAGAGTGTGTGAAAACATCCCTATTGTGCTTTGTGGAAACAAAGTTGATATAAAAGATCGTAAAGTTAAGGCCAAGTCTATAACATTTCACAGAAAGAAGAACTTACAGGTACTGTTACCTGCAAACTTTCTAAGAAATAATCATATTTTAAGAAACAAGGAAGCAAAAAGAGTAGCATTTTGTTTGAAAAAAAATGTTATAAGTTTGTTTTCAGTTCAATCCAAAAGGCAGAAAAGAATGCTCAATTTACAATTTTTGAATCCTTTGAAATATCTGCAAAGCATGGTTACCTTAATGTGCAACTGATCAAACATAGGAAACAAGCATTGCAAGCATTTTGCAAGCAAAATTAGTCTAGAAAGAAAATGAAAAGGGCCAACCATTAGTCTTGGTCAGCCTTATTTCCAGTCCATTTGGCAAAAACAGAGATTTATAGAATATATATCTCCTCATGCGAGACCAAACTAAAGTTATTATGGAGTAAAAGTCCTTGTATTCTTCCAGCCATGCTCAGTAGGGTGAAGTCAGTAGTTTGAAATGACCTCTGCCCTACATTAAATCGAACTGAGAAAAAATTGTGGGGGACCTAAATAGCATGATTCTTATTTAACAGTTCAGTTGAGCCTAAAGGCTTTTCTGAACGATATCACCATGTTACACAGATAATATGCTATCATTTAAAATCTGCAAACTCTTAAAGCAGGATTTTGTGATTAAGAGTCTTACACCAGTCTGTGTAGAATGCTTTGTCAGCAATATTATCTTATCTTTATTTCCTTACAGTACTATGATATAAGCGCCAAGAGTAACTACAACTTTGAGAAGCCATTCTTGTGGTTAGCACGAAAACTTGTAGGTGATCCAAATCTAGAGTTTGTGGAGATGCCTGCTCTTGAACCACCAGAAGTCCAAGTTGATGTAACACTAATGCAACACTATGAGCAGGAGCTTGCTGATGCCCAACAAACAGCTTTGCCAGAAGATGATGATAATGATATATAATCTGAATATTCTTCTGGGAATGTGTGCACTTTTGTCTTTCCTCTTGACTTCAAATCAACATCAGCCTCAGATGACATGATGTAATTCCTTTTTTTGTAAATTTTGCAATTTTTGTTGACTAGATTTAGGGTAAAATCAGAGAGATGGGAGTATGTAACACCTTATAAGATATATCAAAAAATTTGAAATACCTCCAAGTTCATTTCATAGGTAAGTATATAAGGTTATAGCTTAAGTTTGCCAATTCAGCTGAGATATATACAAAAGGCTACTTGCAGAGCAGAAGCTCTAGTTTTGAAAACATTTCAAAATACCCTCCTCCTTTAGATCTTTAAGTCAATTTGTAACTGTGGGCGTTTTAATTATGTAGTACTCGTGAGAAACAAATCTTCACTATGTGTACCCTTTGCATGTGGATATTTAGTTCGCAAAGAAGCATGGAGAAAAGTTTATGGAAAGTGACCTGCTGCAGATAACTCACCAGTTACATTAAACAGAGATTATTTATATCACTTCGTTAAAATATCTCAAGAAACTTTTTTTTTTATCTTGCGTTGCTGCAACAGTTATATGAAGACATGTCCAGATAACTCATAGCTGTCAACAGCGAAAGTTCAGAGAAAGATGTAACTATAACACAGTCACCCCTAAATGCTCCTAAAGCATGAAGAATAAATTTGCTAATCTTTTGTTTGTAACACTCTTATTTTATGTCTTAGCAAAAATAACATCAGATCAAACTTTGCTTTTGGGGAGAGTGATTGAAATTGGGGTGTAGACAGTTCACTGATGTCTTCTGTTCTAGGTGAAGTGTCTTCCATTGAATTGGTGGGTTGGGAAATTTTGGTCCTCTTCGAAACTCTGCTTTTTTTTTTTTCTTTTTTAAACACCTCTTCAAAGAATAAAGAAAATCAAAGAAAGCCTTGAGTTGATGAACTTTACAAAGTTTCTGGCTCGCTCCCAAACAAACTTAAGTGTTGGCTATTGCAGTTTAAAGTTTGCAAGATAGACCCAAACTTGGAGTTAAAGTTTCCTTACCAATTTATTTTACATGAAAATGTATTCAGAGGATGCCCTATCCACCACATTCTCAATTCACTGTTACAGCCACTACTGGAGGACATTGGAACCAAGTGAATGTTGCATGTTGTGCATTTTCAAGTTGTCAACTTTGAAAGACAAGAATTGGAGCACTAAATACAGTGAAAATGATGAAAACAAAAATGTGGCCTGCATTGAAAAACAATCTGTTGCAAATTATGAAAGGAAGAGAGCTTAAAGAAGCCTCTGGTTCACTCCTTCCTTCTCACTGGTAGGAGGTAAATAGTGAGAATATAACTGATTTCTAAACTATCTCTGATGATTATTAAGCCTAAGAAAATGATTTGAAATTACAGTGTGTTCACTTTTTTACATTTGATGTGTTACCACTTGCAAAGCTAGGTTGCCACATCCCTGGAAGAAGCATTATCTTTTATTGTTTTTACTAGGCTCCTGTTTCTGCAAGTAGCGTTTGTAATCTTCAAAAGTCAACAGATCTGCTTCTACACCAGTGTTACTTTTCTTTTCAAGGAAAAGTCCAAGTGATTCCCTGTGCAGGAGAGAGATGCTACGGTTCCAATAAGGTTCCTCTACTCCTAACACTTCTCGAACTTTTTTCGCTATTACCTGAGAAAAGAAAAAAGTATAAAAATTCTGGATTCAGTTTGCCCTTAAGTTGGGACATCAGGATGGCTAGCACAAAACTCGGGTAAGACAGTAAACAAAAGCTTTTTAACGGGAGAACAATTGAACCGGAACTGGTGCGAATGTAACGTCAAAGAGCCCAGTCCAAGTTATTGCATGTTCTTGGGAACATCGTATGTTAAAGCATTACATTCTTGTTCACGCAAAAACATCGTTTTACTGATGGAAGCATTTGTAGCTGCAAGATGCTGCACTGTACATACAATACACGCTGATTTGCATTTAAATTTAGAATTAAAGGAATTAGGTGACTTCTTATCAACAGTATCTTTTTTCACTGTCAACAGAACACCTCTGAAAACAGGTGACATGTTAGACAAGCCAGGTTGATAGACGAAAAAAAAAAGGGATTTTCTCTTAGAGATACTTTGTATACAAACCTTTATGTGTTCAAAGTCTGTGACACCCATCTTTGGTAAAGATGAAGCATCGCCTGTTATAAGTTTCCTTCCATTTATGAGGTTTTCTTTGAAACAGGCCTATGGACAATCGATGAAACAATTTCAATTCCTAATCTGATCAACACTAACACTGTAGAGGTTACTTAAATCAGCTTTTTAATTGTAGGACTGATATGCTGGCCTGTTTTATCTTTTTAAATTAGTGTTCTATGTACATCATAAAAGCTACTCAAATAAGTCGGAATTTTTCAGTATTTTAGATTGAAACGAGCCTTGAAGAATGATAAATCCGAGAAAAAAGAGACAAACACGTTTTTGCAAGAACTCTTTCAGCACTCAAATGTAATTTTTGTCCCACCCGATACTGCGGGAACCCTAAAAATTCCAACCAGTCAGCTACATCTTCGATTTTCCAGCTTAGACAGGTAGGAGTGCCATCGGAGTTAAAACTCGGTTCATATCCATTGTCAAACTTTGTAGGTGTCTTTCGAGAACTTTTGATCAGTCCGTCCGCCATCTTTGTTTACCGTGGTAACAAACCGCAATCCCATAGGTCTCCACGATGGAAACCATGCTACTTAGGAGGGGTCGGAGGGGTGGCAGATGTCGTTTTCTGGAAACTTCTTTAAAAATTGTTGAATTCCTGCTTTTGGGCCAATAAGAAGAAACGGGGCAAATTTTATTATTCCAGAAAACAAAAGCAGTTAATTGAATCACATCCAACTAAAAAATAAATTCCGTGAGGTATAGGCAAAAAGAAGTTTCCTCAGCAACGTTTTTTGTTTGTCCCCTAATGCAAAAATTATTTTGCGAGTCTATTGCTTAACACAATTATTTTATGGGAACCATAATTCTTATAAATCTTTTTTTCAAGTAAAGATGTCAGTACTGCTGTTAAACCATTTGTTATGCCTCGCTTGTTGATTGTCATTACAGGAGCCAATCAGAACGCAGAACAATAATATTGACTCTCAGGTCTCTTCTGAGAATATCCTCAATAATGAAAAAAAAATGAAAAATGAAATCCTTCTTATAACTAAACCTTAGCAGATTAAAAAAGCCCAACCTTGCGTCTAAAGAATGAACATTACATAAAGCGTTAAAAAACAACAATAACTCTCCAAGCAGTGATCTAAGAAAGTAATGGAAACCCCGATAAACTTGCTACCCGAGCAGCCAATAAGCGGTCAGTTTCAGTTCATGTGGTTGGTGTATCAAGTGACCCAGGCGGTTTTAAAAGTTTTCTTCCTAGACTGAGAAGCCTACATACGATAACAACCCCTTATTAGGACACATTCTCCAAGCACAAAAAGGGACTACAGAGCTTTCCTTCAGGATATTATTGGATCTGGGAGGATTTCATGTAGACCCCTGTTTAACCAGTTTTTATCCCATACAATTTGACTTAATAATGTGGCATTTGTGATTTCCATTCCCCCCCCCCCGAAAAAAAATTTCACCTAAGAAACAATGAATGTACCAATTTAATACATGCCAATCTAATCAGTACCCCAAGGCTTGATGTTCCATCTGAGAATGGATTACAAATGAAAAAAAAATATATATATATGTATATATATATATATATGTCGCGATCAGGGGAAAAAGTAGAGAGACTATACTTTCATCCCTACAAGCCTGTTCCGTGATTGCTCACTCATCAGGGGATTTTATTATATATGTATGAAATTAACAGTTCAACTGAAGAAAGCACTCCTGAAGAAATCAATGACGAAACGAAAAGTATCTGAAGATCCGAGGGATTTGGAACCCCCCACCCCCAATCACTTGCTACTTTTGAAATCTGGATCAGTTTTGCCTCCAGAGACCTTTAGAAAGGAAGACATCTTAAGTTGTAGAAGATGGCATTAAGTTCAGTACATGGCTGACCAGTTCTGGGGGCGATGGTCTAAGGAATACCTACCCCTCTTGTAGCAACGACAAAAGAGGCATTATCCATGCAGGAACGTGGTTGTTGGTGATATTGTGCTGATGGTGGACGATACCTCTCCGAGGAATTGTTCGACAGCTACAACTCACCAGACACTGAAGTATAGGTGTACATGTGTCATGTGTCATGCTATCTCATGACCAATGACGTAACCGAATTGAAGGGATTTCCAAATTCACCGGAAGTAATCCTGATTTTCCATCCCGAGTACAACTTTACGTTTCTTGCTTCCAAAATTTTCTTTTAAGCATTGGTGGATGTTAAATGGAAATTTCAAAACTTTGCTGGATAAGTGTTTTTGATTGAATAATACCCAGTGATAAACAACAGACTATCGCCTTTATTTCTGCTCCCTCTTTCCGCCCTCTCCTGCCCCCTTTTCCCCCGGGCTTCCGCCCCGCTGTCCCCTTCCGCCACTTAGGGGCCGGTGTAGATCACAAAGATCTTTTTCTTTTTCTTTTGTCTATTGTTTTTATACAAACGACACTGATTACAGCAAAAATTTTTGCGTGCGCTGGGCAATTTAACGTGACGTAAAGTAGCAAGTATTTAACGTATTACTCAGTATGTCGCAGGTTTATTTGATAACGCAGGTTACAGAATACGCAAGACTGAAGTCCTGATGTGTCCGCTTTACCGCACGTCGTGCAGCCTCTTCGCCGTTCGGCAGCAATTCAGTAGTATTCCTCAGCATCGCAACAAATGTAAGTTTTGGTATTTAGTTTAATTTAAATTGTAATAGGTTTTCGCTCGTTATTTTGTTTGCATTTTTAACCGATCCTACCGACTGGTATCAGAAATTGTTGAGATAAAATATATCATTAAGATGATCTGAAAATGAAAAGGAGGAAGGTGATCACTGCAAAATCAAGCATTAGGGTTCTTATTTATTGTTACGAGTGTCAATGTAGAGCAGGGTTGTTCCTAGACAACTCAGGATCGTCAGTAACAGCGACAAACTGATTTATTTCCACGTGGTTGACTTCTCGACTATACAGCACTAAGTTTCTTCACACTTCTCTCTCTTTTTCAATGAAATTGTTGCTCTTATATACATAAAGTAAGAGGATCTAGAAACTTCTCTAAAGAACTAAATTTAGTGGATTAGCACAGTTTCTAAATTTGAATGGAATGTTCCAGAATTTTCTTTTACAAGAAGGTCACGTCTGGATGACTTCGGGTTCTAGACTGTTCTATAAAATGTTCTAGGACTTAACTTAGACAATTTTTTGTAACATTTATAACATATTGATTATTGTATACTGGTATCAAGAAATTAAGGTTGCGAGTACCAGCCAGCTGAGTTATAGTTTGAGTTTTATCAAGTCCATTACTTTGTTAAATTTTAGAGTTACCTTGTCTTGAGAGAAGGAAATTGAGGAGTTGTAATATACTTATCATCAATTAGGGACCACAAAGAAAAATTTGTTTATAGAAACTTTTGGAGGGGAGGGGTAAAATTGTGACAAGCTGGAAGACATACAGATGAACTTTACTGCTAAATGGGTTACAATATAAAGTGCTCAGTATTTGGATCAGCTATGGCTCAAATCAAACTTTGCTTTAGCTTGGGAATATACATAACGCCGTAATATACGACTAACAGAGTCTATATACTGTAAGATTTTACGCCATTAACCCAGTCGGTAGATTAATTATAATAAATTAATATATAATGAAATTATATTACTGGCGTAAAATCTTACATATATATATCACCGACTGGAAGAAATTACGCCGTTAGTTACTGGCGTAAAATCTTCCATATAAGACAACCGATTGGAAGAAATTACGCCGTTAGTTACTGGCGTAAAATCTTCCGTATAAGACAACCGACTTGAAGAAATTACGCCGTTAGTTACTGGCTTAAAATCGTACATATAAACACAACCGACTGAAAGAAATTACGCCGTTAGTTACTGGCGTAAAATCTTCCATATAAGACAACCGACTGGAAGAAATTACGCCGTTAGTTACTTAATAACACTTAATTTTAGTCCCGCGCGTTATCGTCGTGGGGATGAATGAGCCACGCGCTCGAGTGTTTTTGTACAAAATTTGTGCAAAATTTGTGCAACATGCCCTGACATCCGTTCCGTGTTTTAGGATTTGAGTTATTTTCCGCCGTTCCGTGTTTTAGGATCTGTGGTCATTTTCCGCCGTTCCGTGTTTTAGGATTTGGGGTCATTTTCCGCCACTCCGCCATTCCACCGTTCCTGCTTTTAGGGTCGCCCCGTTGTTTTATAGGGAAGATTTTACGCTAGTAACTAACGGCGTAATTTCTTCCGGTCGATTGTCTTATATGGAAGATTTAACGCCAGTAACTAACGGCGTAATTTCTTCCAGTCGGCTGTGTTCATATGTAAGATTTTACGCCAGTAACTAAAGGCGTAATTTCTTCCAGTCGGTTGTCTTATATATGGAAGATTTTACGCCAGTAACTAACGGCGTAATTTCTTCAAGTCGGTATATTATGTACTGTAAGATTTAACGCCAGTAACTAACGGCGTAATTTCTTCCAGTCGGTGATATATATATATGTAAGATTTTACGCCAGTAACTAACGGCGTAATTTCTTCCAGTCGGTATATTATGTACTGTAAGATTTTACGCCAGTAACTAACGGCGTAATTTCTTCCAGTCGGTGATATATATATACAAGACTTTACGCCAGTAACTAACGGCATAATTTCTTCCAGTCGGTGATATATATGTAAGATTTTACGCCAGTAACTAACGGCGTAATTTCTTCCAGTCGGTGATATATATATATGTAAGACTTTACGCCAGTAACTAGCGGCGTAATTTCTTCCAGTCGGTGATATATATATATGTAAGACTTTACGCCAGTAACTAACGGCGTAATTACTTCCAGTCGGTAAATTATATACTGTAAGATTTTACGCCGTTAGTTAACGGCTTAAAATCCTACATATATATACACCGACGCACATAGTGGCGTAAAATCTTACAGTCTATAGACTGTGTTAGTCACATATTACGCTGTTATAGTAACTACCGTGTACAATCCGCTATCTCATCTACAATCTTTAGGAGCTAGACCAAAGTAAGTTGTTCTTTATTTCACATTTAAGATATTTTCTTTTTTTTTTTCTGGATAAGTACATAGATTTATTTCTCGCTTTCCGTTCACTTTATAGTCGCTTCATTGTTAATTAGGCTAGTGTTACATTTCTCAAGGATATTTTCTTAGTTTAGTTTCTGCCGCATTTTCTTTTAGTTCGAACCACACAAATTCAGCTACAGCGTGACGATCAATCGTAACTACGCTATCTTCAACTTTACTTCGCCCTCTTAATCTGTGATTTCACACCGATCTCCTTATTTCCGTTTGTAATTTTGTTTACGTACTTCATTTGATTAAACCGTGATTTATATTGTGCGTTCGGATTGTCTTCTCCATTTGAAGGTTACATCGTTTTATGCAACTACAACTGATATGTCTCTATATGAATTATTAAAGTTGTTTCCCCGCTGACCACTTGTATTTCGGTCATTTCTTCTTCCACTGCTCCTAGCACGTCATCTCTAATCAAATGTAACCTTTCTTTCTTCACCAACAGGATTCACCTCTAAAAGACTAGTATAAAGAAAAATCATGATGATGATCGGGGTCGCGGTAAAAGCTTTCAGCGGCATTTACCATTTACATCCACGTTTGTCTAAGAAGAAAATTTTTGGTGGGTGAAGAAGGCTTTTAAAGGTTCAGATTATCTGAAAAAATGGCACAGCAGAAGCCTAAACCAGTAGCCAAGTTCAAAGTGGGTTTTCGACTCAAATTTGGTGTTTCTGTACAATTTCTTGAGTTTTGTACACGAGGGTACCTCAACATAATTTGGTAGTACTGAACATTCGTATTTTATATTTCTGTTTAGCTCGTTCTTGTTGGCGATGTTGGTACTGGAAAGACAACCTTTGTCAAACGTCACTTGACTGGAGAATTTGAAAAAAAATATGTTGGTGAGTAACCTACGTGATCATAACTTCATTTCGCAATTTTCATCGTATCAGGGACACTGTTTACCTAAATTTAACCCAAAACCACGTTTCTACAGATATCTCATTCATTTTACGTTAAGGAGTATTAACTGCAAACCTATCAGTACAATTTTTTCTGCTTAAGCTAGGAATTTAGTCTTGAATTTAGTTCCTAAACATCACACACGTAAGATATTTGAACTGTTAAGAGTTCGAGCGCTTTTTTTGATTAATTCTGCAAATCAATTACGCACGCTTTCCATTAACTTTCCAATTTGGAAGCGCTAAAAAGAGAGAGAGAATAAGAAGAGGAAGTGTTTAACACGATAACGAAAATTCAATTCTGCAGAGCACCAATGGTGCTATGAACTTTGGAGTAACACTTTTTGAAAGAAAGATTTGAAGTTGTTGCTGATTGAATTAAATGTACCTATCAAATTATAGCAGAAACTGGCTCCTTATCTGGATGCAGATAATAAAAAAAACATATTTTAGTATTTGCCTACATTATGCTAAATTATTTCCGTATAAAGGCTCGTCTGGACACAGCACAATTTCTGCCTCATGTGTTGCCAGTGTTACTGTGGAAGTGATTAACACGGTAACGAAAATTCAATTCTACAGAGCACCAATGGTGCTATGAACTTTGGAGTAACACTTTTGGTTTGTATGTCAAAACAATTATTTACGACAAGATTCAAAAGCACCTAAGCAATTTTCATAAATTTGTCTCAGGGGATGTCCACTTTTCCTTCCGCAAATAATTGTTAAAGATACTATACAGGTGAATAGTACCTTTGCACGCACTGATTGGCTAGTTTGAAAGGGATTAGCAAGTATTTTTCACCTCCCAGCAGCAGAATAGACAAAATTGTGGCAAGAGTTTCATTTCTGATCATTTTTTTGGCAGAAATGAATATTTTAGTAAAAGGGTATGTGGTAAAACAATAATTTACCTTACTGTAGGTGAAAGTGGTGGATATGTAACTCTTCAATTTGCAGTTTGGTAAATATCCACCATTTATCACCTCCACCTTGGCAAGTAACTGTTAATTATTAATGCAGGAATGTTTATGATTTCCTTGTAAAATTATTCATGTGTGGGTATCATTGGAATGTTTGGTAGCTCATTGGTAAATGTTCCTCTGAAATGGAACTCAATAGTCCTTCTTCAGTGGAGGCCAAAGGTGTGGTGCAAGCTGACGGTAAAGGAAGAATTTTTTTTGACAGGGACATGTTGTAGATAAGTTGGAATTTTTTCAGAAGCTGCCACAAGTGGAAGTTTATTACACTGCATTTCATTCTGAAAACAGCTTTGACCTAAATGCAGATGCCATAGGGGATCTGAATTGATAAAATTTATATATTTTTAAAAAAGAAAGTCTAATGGTTGATTGAAAAATTCTAGTGCAAATTTCTTTTGACCTGAGAAATCATTTTGTGATAACCTATTAACAATGATGTCCATGGCAGCTTGAAAGTGCTGGGGGGTTTGAGGGGTTAATTGTTCTCACAGTTAGTTTGTTTCTGTATCCAGCAACAGTAGAAGTTGAGGAACATTCACTGGTGTTCTACACAAGCCGAGGGGCTATCCAGTTTAATTGCTGGGATACTGCTGGTCAAGAAAAGGGAGGTCCTTTGCCCAATGACTATGATGACAACCCCAGTGCAATCATTATGAGTGATCTCACATCACCAGACACGTACAACCGTTCAAAGTTAATGAACTTTTACAACACTCTTGTTGGATGGAAACAAAACGTCCCTATTGTGCTTTGTGGAAACAAATTTGATATCAAGACCGAGTCTATAACATTTCCCACAAAGGATAACTTACAGGTACTGTTACCTGCAAACTTTCTAAGAAATAATCATATTTTAAGAAACAAGGAAGCAAGAAAGAGTAGCATTTTGTCTGAAAAAAAATGTTGTTTGTTTTCAGTTCAATTCAAAAAGCAGAAAAGAATGCTTAATTTACAATTTTTGAATCCTTTGAAATACCTGCAAAGCATGGTTACCTTAATGCGCAACTGATCAAACATAGGAAACAAGCATTGCAAGCATTTTGCAAGCAAAATTAGTCTATTTTAAGCAAATGAAGATCATCGCAGTATATACTCAACTTAAGCAGTTGAGAAATAAGGCCTGAAAAAAATTCAGGCCTGAACGGGAATCGAACCCATGACCTCTGCGATACCGGTGCAGCGCTCTAACCAACTGAGCTATCAAGCCAACTGGGAGCTGGTCAATTGTGAGTTCGCTATATACCCGTAGATGGAGAAGGTGTGATAAGAATACATGAAAGTCATATATTTGTACTGCGGAAAACACATTTTAAGCAAATGAAGATCATCGCAGTATATACTCAACTTAAGCAGTTGAGAAATAAGGCCTGAAAAAAATTCAGGCCTGAACGGGAATCGAACCCATGACCTCTGCGATACCGGTGCAGCGCTCTAACCAACTGAGCTATCAAGCCAACTGGGAGCTGGTCAATTGTGAGTTCGTTATATACTCACAATTGACCAGCTCCCAGTTGGCTTGATAGCTCAGTTGGTTAGAGCGCTGCACCGGTATCGCAGAGGTCATGGGTTCGATTCCCGTTCAGGCCTGAATTTTTTTCAGGCCTTATTTCTCAACTGCTTAAGTTGAGTATATACTGCGATGATCTTCATTTGCTTAAAATGTGTTTTCCGCAGTACAAATATATGACTTTCATGTATTCTTATCACACCTTCTCCATCTACGGGTATATAACGAACTCACAATTGACCAGCTCCCAGTTGGCTTGATAGCTCAGTTGGTTAGAGCGCTGCACCGGTATCGCAGAGGTCATGGGTTCGATTCCCGTTCAGGCCTGAATTTTTTTTCAGGCCTTATTTCTCAACTGCTTAAGTTGAGTATATACTGCGATGATCTTCATTTGCTTAAAATGTGTTTTCCGCAGTACAAATATATGACTTTCATGTATTCTTATCACAAAATTAGTCTAGTAAGAAAATGAAAAGGGCCAACCACTAGTCTTGGCCATCCTTATTTCCAGGCCATTTGGCAAAAACAGAGATTTATAGAATATATATCTCCTCATGTGAGACCAAACTAAAGTTATTATGGAGTAAAAGTCCTTGTAATCTTCCAGCCCTGCTCAGTAGGGTGAAGTCAGTAGTTTGAAATGACCTCTGCTCTACATTAAATTGAACTGAGAAAAAATTGTGAGGGGCCTAAATAGCATGATTCTTATTTAACAGTTCAGTTGAGCCTAAAGGCTTTTCTGAACAATTACACAGGTAAAATACTATCATTTAAAATCTGCAAACTCTTAAAGCAGGATTTTGTGATTAAGAGTCTTATACCAGTCTGTGCAGAATGCTTTGTCAGCAATATTATCTTATGTTTATTTCCTTACAGTACTATGATATAAGCGTCAAGAGTAACCACAACATTGAGAAACCATTCTTGTGGTTAGCATGAAAACTTGTAGGTGATCCAAATCTAGAGTTCGTGGAGATGCCTGCTCTTGAACCACCAGAGGTCCAAGTTGATGTAACACTAATGCAACACTACGAGCAGGAGCTTGCTGATGCCCAACAAACAGCTCTCCCAGAAGATGATGATGATGATATATAATCTGAATATTCTTCTGGGAATGTGTGCACTTTTGTCTTTCCTCTTGACTTCAAATCAACATCAGCCTCAGATGACATGATGTAATTCCTTTTTTTGTAAATTTTGCAATTTTTGTTGACTAGATTTAGGGTAAAATCAGGGAGATGGAAGTATGTAACACCTTATAAGATATAGCAAAAAATTTGAAATACCCCTAAGTTCATTTCATAGGTAAGTATATAAGGTTATAGCTTAAGTTTGCCAATTCAGCTGAGATATATACAAAAGGCTACTTGCAGAGCAGAAGCTCTAGTTTTGAAAACATTTCAAAATACCCTCCTTTAGATCTTTAAGTCAATTTGTAACTGTGGGTGTTTTAATTATGTAGTACTCGTGAGAAACAAATCTTCACTATGTGTACTCTTTTGCATGTGGATATTTAGTTCGCAAAGAAGCATGGAGAAAAATTTATGGAAAGTGGCCTGCTGCAGATAACTCACCGGTTACATTAAACAGAAATTATTTATATAACTTTGTTAAAATATCTCAAGAAACTTTTTTATCTTGTGTTGCTGCAACAGTTATATGAAGACATGTCTAGATAACTCACAGCTGTTAACAGGGAAAGTTCAGAGAAAGATGTAACTATGACACAGTCACCCCTAAAAGCTCCTAAAGCATGAAGAATAAATTTGCTAATCTTTTGTTTGTAACACTCTTATTTATGTCTGAGCAAAAATAACATCAGATCAAACTTTGCTGTTGGGGAGAGTGATTGAAATTGGGGTGCAGACAGTTCACTGATGTCTTTTAGTCTAGGTGAAGTGTCTTCCATTGCATTGGTGGGTTGGGAAATTGTGGTCCTCTTCGAAACTCTGCTTTTTTTTTTTTTTTTAAAAAAACCTCACTCACCAAAGAATAAAGAAAACCAAAGAAAACCTTGAGTTGATGAACTTTGCAAAGTTTCTGGCTCCCTGCCAAACAAATTTAAATATTAGCTATTGCAGTTTAAACTTTGCAAGATAGACCCAAACTTGGAGTTGAAGTTTCCTTACCAATTTATTTTACATGAAAATGTATTCAGAGGATGCCCTATCCACCACACTCACAATTCACTGTTACAAGCACTACTGGAGGACATTGGAACCAAGTGAATGTTACATGTTGTGCATTTTCAAGTTGTCGACTTTGAAAGACAAGAATTGGAGCATTGAATACAGTGAAAATGATGAAAAAAAAAAGGCCTGCATTGAAAAACAATCTGTTACAAATTATGAAAGGAAGGGAGCTTAAAGAAGCCTCTGGTTCACTCCTTCCTTCCTTCTCACTGGTAGGAGGTAAATAGTGAGAATAGCACTGATTTCTAAAGTATCTCCAATGATTTCTAGGCCAACGAAAATGATTTGAAATTACGGCATGTTCACTGTTTTACATACACACTTGCAAAGCTAGGTTGCCACATCCCTAGAAGAAGCATTATCTTTTGTTTTTACTAGGCTCTTGTTTCTGCAAGTAGCGTTTGTAATCTTGAAAAGTCAACAGATCTGCTTCTACACCAGTGTTACTTTTCTTTTCAAGAAACAGTCCAAGTGATTCCCTGTGCAGGAGAGAGATGCTACGGTTCCAATAAGGTTCCTCTATTCCTAACGCTTCTCGAACTTTTTTTGCTATTACCTGAGAAAAGAAAGAAGTCTAAAAATTCTGGATTCAGTTTGTCTTAAAGTTAGCAGATCAGGATGGGTTAGCACAAAACTCAGGTAAGACTGTAAAGTTTTCATCGATAGAACAATTGAACCGGAACTGGTGCGAATGTAATGTCCAGGTTGTTGCATGTTCTTGGGAAAAATCGCATGTTGAAGCGTTACATTTCATGTTCACGCCAAAACGTGGTTTTACTGATGGAAGCATTTGCAGCTGTAAGATGCTACACTATGCATACGCTACACGCTGATTTCCGTTTAAATTCAGAATTAAAGGAATAGGGTGACTTGTCGTTAGATTAACCTTTTTCGCAGTCAACAGAACACCTGAAAACAGGTAACATGTTCGACAAGCCAGATTGATAGACGAAAAAAAAAGGATTTTCTCTTGGAGATACTTTGTACACAAACCTTTATATGTTCAAAGTCTGTGACACCCATCCTTGGTAAAGATGAAGCATCGACAGTTATAAGTTTCCTTCCATTTATGAGGTTTTCTCTGAAACAGGCCTGTGGACAATCGATGAAACAACTTCAATTCCTAATGTGATTAACACTAACATTTTAAGCACTCGACTGCAATTTTTGTCTCACCCGATACTGTGGGAACCCTAAAAATTCCACCCAGTCGGCGACATCTTCGATTTTCCAGCCTAGACAGGTAGGAGTGCCATCGGAGTCAAAAGTCGGTTCATATCCATTGTCAAACTTTGTAGGTGTCTTTCGAGAACTTTTGATCAGTCCGTCCGCCATCTTTGTTTACCGTGGTAACAAACCGCAATCCCATAGGTCTCCACGATGGAAACCATGCTACTCAGGAGGGGTCGGAGGGGTGACAGCTGTCGTTCTGCGGCAATTTAAAAATGGTTGAATTCCTGCTTTTTGGTCAATAAGAAGAAACGGGGCAAATTTTATTATTCCACAAAACAAAAGCAGATAATTTAAATCACATCCAACTAAAAAGCAACTTCCGTGTGGTAAAGGCAAAAAGAAGTTTCTTCAGCAACGTTTTTAGTTGTCTGCGAGATTACTTTGTCCTCTAATGCAAAAATTATTTTGCGAGTCTATTGCTTAACACAATTATTTTATGGGAACCATAATTCTCATAAATCTTTTTTTCAAATAAAGATGCCAGTACTGCTGTTAAACCATCTGTTATGCCCCATCGCTCGTTGATTGTCATCACAAGAGCCAATCAGAACGCAGAATAATAATATTGATTCTCAGGTCTTTTCTGAGAATATCCTCGTTAATGTGGAAAAAAAGTAAAAAGACAAAATCCTTCATGTACCTAAACCTTAGCAGATTAAAAAAAAGGCCAACCTAGTGCTTGAAGAATGAACAAAGACAAAAACAACAATAACTTTCTGAGCAGTGACCTAAGAAAGTAATGGAAACCTTGGTAAACTTGCTACCCAAGCAGCCAATAAACGGTCAGTTTCAGATCATGTGGTTGGTGTATCAAGTGACCCGGGCTGTTATAAAAGTTTCCCTCATGGAAAGAAGCATACCTATGATAACAAGCCCTTATTAGGACACATTTTCCAAGCATAAAAAAATAAAATGCAGAAAACGGTGAGTTCAAAGCTTACATTTGGGAAAAAAAAAGATAAACTGTAGACCAAGCTCAACAAAAAGTTTAAATGAAAGTACAAATTTTATATTTTTGCTTTATGGAGAAAGAGTTTCACCTGTGAGTGGTGAAAAACTCTGTATCTATAGCAAAGCCAACAAGAACTTTTTATTGACAATACAAGGACATGCACACCCTGCGCGCAGACAAAGGAACAAGTGAGAATATAATTGAACGACAAAATTTTAATCAATTTTAATTATGCTGTCTTATCATCTGACTGGAAACTACCCATCATTTCCTCATGATGGTCAAAAACAGTGTCTCTTCTCCTTATATACCATAGATCCTCATACAAGAGTTAATTTTTTCTTTGCATTCTCAGAATCACAACAAACACAAAACTAAAAAAAAGGGTTTTTTTCTTTTGTGTGAGTTCTTTGTGTCAGTAGGTGTTTTAAAAAATGTAACACTTAATTGGTGCATTTTGTCAAGACAGGATAATTTTTTTGACTTCAACACAGAACATATCCACAATTTGCAAATTCAATGTATATTGCTCTAAGCTTCATCATGGACTATCTGTGGCTTGTAACCAGGTTTCACAGCTTGAGTCAATGACTCTGCATACATTTCCAACCTCTGAGTCATCTAGGAAATGAAGAGAATAAATTTTAGTGATATCTAAAGAAGTCTGTTTCACAGCAGATTTTTTTGGATGTCAGGCAATGATCTGGAGAGGGAGAGTTGCATGACATCTTTCAGAGTGTAAAGTGAGATGCAAGGGAAAAGTGGTGACCTAGTGGTTGAGGCATTGGACTGTGGATCAATAAGTTCAGGTTTAGACCATGGCCTGGTCATGGTGTTGTGTTTTTAGGGAAGATTCTTCACCCTCACTGCCCCATCTCCTCTCGGCAGTATACAGTGGTATCAAACAAACTGCCAGGGACACTTAACAAAATTCTGGGGGGAGAGAGTGGGTTTAACAATGATGTAATAGCATACCATGGTAAGTTGTCCTCCAGGACTTAACCTGAAGTCTGTAGCAGACCCACAGTGATTTTAGTTCCTACTAATAGCAAGAAACCTTCCACCTTACACACCTGAAAACACCAGCGGTCCTTAACTTGTCTGCACTGGTTTAAGTCTACCTCAGTCACAAGGAGGCCATCTTTAACTCTGGATAAACCCTGTGCAAGAAAAATAATACTTATTATAATAAAAATGTCTAATCTCTCACAAAAATCATCTCTTAGTCCATGATATTGCTGACCCTTGGATAATCTTGGACCAAACCATCCAATGGGCATTGTGCAGTGAGCAAGACTGAGATTGATCTTCAAACAAGGTAAAAAACTGGCTGCTTACATTCTGAGAAGACTATAAATATATATATATATATATATATATATATATCATTACCTGTGTCTATCTTTCATTTTGTGTATTCTATTGAAGACTAATAATATAGAAATATAAACCAAAATAGCTCACTGGGGTACGACTGCCATCTGGAGCAGCAACATAAGAGGAACCTAACAATTAAAAATGAAATATTATGGTCAAACATGGTTCATTATCACCTACTTTAATCATAAAAATCAATTAAATATCAGCAAGTGGAAAACTTACCATAAAAGTGACCAAAGTCCTTATGAGCTAAGGAAATAAATGGCAAATTTACATAACTAATTGTTATTGTCAAAGTTCATTATTATTGTACTCCGTTCATCACTTAACCCCATAAATATAGCCTAGCCCTTTCAGATTCTTATAAAACATTTGATAACTACAACCAGCAAGGTCTGTATTACAAAGATCCTGCTTTTGAGAGTAACATCCATTTTAAAATGTTTTTTATAAATATTCTTCCACTCTCATATATCTTACCGAAATCATCTTATTCCTAGTTGCAAATTGAAGATTGGTTAGAAAGGGAAAAGAAAAAAAAAATATCCACTTTACTGAGTTATTTTTTTTTAGCTACCTGGTTTGCCATCCCCTGAAGTAAATTCATTTTCAAAGACTTCCTATGGATGGGAAAAGAAAATGTAAAGAAAAAGCCTTTTATTTTCTCAAATGTAAGGTACCCTATGCAATATTAAATGGATCTGAAGCACTATGTCTCCTCTCAAGTCTTTCTGACAAAAGCATTTAAGACCTCAAGTCTCTGATTCTCTGAACAAAAAGGGAAGGGCCTTATTCCCACATCTTGGCCTTACATCCCTACCCTCCTGTAAGAGATAAAAACCTGAAGATGTTAATCCAATGACAAGGCAAATGTGAATGTAATGGGACAGTTTTGTTTCTAACAGGGTAAGTGTACTTACAGTTCCAATCCTGTTAATTGCCACAGTGAAGTAATTGTTGGCTATAGATGCACAGCGAGCCTCAATTGGCCACATGGGTTCACTGCAAAACAGATAAGAATATTAGTCTGTAAGCTTACAGTGCAAAAACAAAAAACAAAAAAAACAAACAAAAAATGGGTAGAAGAGAGGGAGGGGAAAAGGGCACTCCCTCACTTGGACTAAAGGGGTATGTGCTAGTGACAGGGTAGGATTTTAAGACCTTGATGGGATAACCCCACAGGAGTTTCCCTTGAGTGCCCTTCCCCATCAAAAGATACTGAAACCTGAGCTCAAAAAGACACATATACCTTAAAGCACCTACAGTTGCTGAAGGATTAAAGCAGATCTCAGCACCATTTATTGCATACATTAGCCAGTTTAGTGGGTGGTGACGACCATAACAAATATTGACTGCAATTCGACCTGCAGAGGAGTGAAAAAAAAAAAAACTCTAAAAGACCCTTCAAGTTTGATTAAGATTAAAAAGAAACATTTTTGGGAGATCCAATACCATCCATAAACATAAATCATTTGATGAAATTTGAAAAAAGTGAACCTCACCAAACTGTGTCTGGAACACTGGGTGTCCTGTATCTCCTTCCATGTAGTAGGTTGACTATTTACAAATTAAAAAAGAAATGACAAATGCTAAAGTTTTAGAGCTTACCTGTTTTATTCATGTAAATTTTATGAGACTACAGAGCTCTCCCTCAGGATATTAGTGGATCTGAGAGGATTTCAAATAGGACCCTGTTTAACCAGTTTGAAATTATTTAACCATACAAATAGTAATGTGAATATGCCTTTCATATATTCTTAACCGTTTACAAATAGTAATAATGAAAATTCTTGTACCTCATTAAAATCTCCAATTCTAGGAATGTGATTTTTCCTTGTTTTCCCAAGGACAGAGCCATTGTTGGAAATTATCACTGAAAAATGGAAGATTTTGTTTGGATCAAACAATGTCTCGGAACAAATTGACTTTAAGGAAATAATATTGCTGGACTAGATCACTTTGACAGATGAATTAGTTATCAAAGTTTAAAAAATAATTAATTTTTCATGAAATTTCTTATTATTGTCAAGCATTGCCATCAACTATACATGAACCAAAGTTGGTTCACAATGTAACTAGATTTGTGCGACAGTTGCCTGAACAAACACTGCAATAAGTACACTGTTATATCATAGTCATTAACAGTGATGTAGAGATGGTTGATTAAACTAACATGTAAAAGTTGATTAAATTTTTGCACTCTTAAAAATCAATAAACACAATAAGATCACAGCAATACCAATTTAGAAATGTTTAAGTACCTGTTGTATTGAATATTTTGTCCTGATGTACACTGTCTCTTTCCAAAATTGGAGACACTATGACCATGTTGTGCTGTTTGGCAAGCTGGTAAAACAAATAAGGGAAAGAATTAAGAGGAAATTAAAGCCATGAGAGGCAAGTGAAACTAATAACTGGTATTATAGTTAATGACTATCCAGAAAATATCAATCATCATTGTTTCCAGGGGGGTTCAATAAGATAAGGTAGAAACAGGTAGTTTTGAATACTAGACTGTTGCAGTTGCATTTTGAGGTGTATTCCACTTTATGTTGCTTTATTGTTCTTTGGAGTCAACCAATTTGAACAAATTTAAAGAGAAACACTTGCATGTTGAGAGTGCAATGACATTTATGTACTGGTTATCAGCAGGTAGCAAGCACTTTACAAGCAGATACATTTACTTACTATCTAGCTACCGGAAAGCCATACTGTTTCTAATAACCAAGATACCTTTCTTGTTCCTCCTGGCTGACTAAAAGCCTGAAGCAGCACCCTAACATACCTCTTGGCAGAGTTTAATAGTCGGCCCATCATCTGCTGACTCAGCAAATTCTGTCCATGGGTGCTTTTCACGGGTGCAAAAAGCAAATGGCATGGCTGATAAAAACAAATTGGAGGATGTATTATCAGAGAAAAACTAATATTCTAAATCTAAAAAGAGCCAAACTTGAAATATGAAATTTCAATGCTCACAGCTACAAGAAGCAATGTAATAATTGCCATTAAATGTAAAAGGAATACAAGATGCAGAACTACTTAAGGAAAAATTTAAAGATTTTATTTATTCTCTATCATTAAAAGTTCTTCTACCACCAAGCAGGTGCCTATTTGGAGTTGCTTGTACCTCACAAATGAGACAACACAAACTATATATTGTCAATCTCCAGTTCCCTTACTGCACAGAGCCTATAACAACCTGAACAAGTCACGTTAACGCAGGTGACGATTACTTATAGGTACTGTATTTCTTGTAC
>NC_142681.1:19285491-19290491 GCF_964200805.1 Pocillopora damicornis | reverse complement strand
CAACGGGCTGACCCTTTTGCATCAGTACTGCACCTAGACCCGTTATGCTGGCATCGCATTGGATTGTCACTTCTTCAGTAACATCATAGTATTTCAGTACCGGGGCCTTGGCCAAGTATTCTTTGACTGTGGTAAATGCTTTCTCATGCTGTGCAAGCCAACACCACTCGACGTCCTTGTCCTCAAGCCTTCGCAAAGGTTCTGTCATGTCGGACAGGAGTGGCAAGAATTTGGCCAGATAATTGACCATCCCCAAAAACCTCTTCAGGCCTTTCACATCAGTCGGCGGTGGCATATCCAAAATAGCTTCAACTTTGGCAGGGTCTGCCTTTAGACCATCAGGAGTCAAGAGGTGGCCCATGAAACGCACTTCGGTTTGAGATCTTTTCAGCTTGAGTTTGTTGAGCTTGAGGTTCCACTCCCGGCATTTCTTGAAGAACGCACGTTCGTTCTTTTCAAGGCTCGAGTTGACCTCTGCGTCAGTTTTGCCAAATCCAGCGATGAGGAAGTCGTCAGCGATAACTTCAACTCCTTCTAAATTTTCTACGAATTCATGCATGCGTCGCTGCCAAACTTCAGGCGCACTTGAGATACCAAAAGGCATGCGGGCCCATCTATAACGCCCAAAAGGCGTATTGAACGTTGTCAGGAAACTAGAAGCATCGTCTAAGAGGATTTGGTGGAAACCATCCTTGGCGTCACAAAGAGTAAATTTCTTGGCACTTGTTAAGCGGGAGGCCACTTCATCGATAGTCGGCAACTGGTAATGCTCTCGCCGAATGGCACGATTTAAATCTCTCGGGTCAATACAGATGCGTACTTTGTTTGGCTTCACTATGGCCAACATGCTGGATACCCACTGCGTCGGTTCTGTTACTGGAATAATAACTTTACGATCAACAAGTTCGTCCAGCTTGTTTTTGATGCATGGACGCAAGGCTACTGGCACTCGCCTCGGTGCGTGGACCACTGGTTGCGCCTGTTCGTCTATGGCTATTTTGTATGTTCCCGGTAGGGCCCCTAATCCGTCGAATACGTCCTCATACTCTTCGAGCAAGGAGGCTTTGGGACACTTGACGTGTAATGCTAGGACGTCACAATTATGCAAACTCACAAAGCCAAGATTGAGGCTGGTGTTCAATGATAAAATCGGTTGATAGTCTCCGTCTAAGATGTTAAACTCCATTGACCTCCGCTGTCCACGGGACCACACAGGCAGGGTAGCTTTACCAGCAATTTTGCGGCGATCCCCTGTGTACGAGACTATTTCCTTTTGGCATGGTTTGAGGCGATGAAGGAGGGTGTCCCCAGTGATTTGCTTGTATAATTGGGCCGGGAGAGTGTCGCACTGCGACCCAGTATCTATTTGAAACTGGACTTCTGTCTTGGGATCTGGCCCATAAATGTGGAGTTTGACCACTGCCAATTTTTCCTGGCCTTTGCTCTTACTAGTAGTAGCACCAATGTAGTAGGGGTCGTTTCCCATGTCGACGGCTTCGTGGACCGCCGAAACTCTGCTTTTCACTCCTCGGGGATTAGCGCGACATTTATTCGCAAAATGATTCATACTCCCACAGTTAAAACATGTTCTTCCATACGCGGGACAATGACGTCCATGCACCATTCCGCAATTTCCACATTCTTTAGACGGTCTTCTAAATGCTTGTGACTTAAGTTGTCGTTCTTCTTCAGGTTTTTCTGCCGATCCCGCCTTCCGTAACGCATGAACTGCAGTGTCTCCTCCAGCCATTAGCTTTACTTGCTGTTGGGTCTGTTCTGACGACTTAATAATGTCAACTGCTTGTAGGAGAGATAAATCATTCAAACGGAGAAGTCTCTCGCGGACGCGATCATCCCGTATGCCTAGCACGAGGCGGTCACGCAAAATTTCATCTGGTGTGATTGTATCGTGTGCACAGTTTTTTGCGATCGTTCGAAGCTCCGTAAGATACGTCGAGATGTTTTCGCCTGGTTCCTGGTTTCGGTTGTTGAACCTATAGCGTTCATATATGACCTGTGTCCTAGGAATGCAGAATTCGTCGAACTTCTTCAGGACTTGTGAAATGTCGTCTGCGTTTTCGTCTTTGTTCTAAATAAAGGTATCGTGGGCTCTGACGCCATCCTCGCCTATAATGCTTAGTAATGTCGACACACGAACTATGCCCTCTTGTTTATATACACCAGTAGCGATTTCGTAGCGCTGCCACGCTGCTTTCCACGATTTCCATGCGGTGGCTAAATTGTCGTCAAAAATAAGCGCTTTCGGCGGGGGCAAATTTGACGGGGGAATAAAAACTTGAGTCGGCGCTGGTGGCACAACTATGGATGCTTCAGCTGCTTCTGTCATCTTTAGGGGTGAGCCGATCCCACTCCTGACACCATGTCACGATTCTGTGAACTCAAAAGGGTTGTTTATTGTGCGAACTCGACTGCCGCCACGTGTGTATTCGTTGTCCCCTAAGTCTTCTAAATATAAAGATGTTCATCAGCCCAGTGGCGTGACCGTGTAACGCAATATCACGACACTATAGAGCTATTGTTGGCAGCTTGTGAAATTCGTTAAGTAAAACTTATTCTCGTGGCGGCATTTAGAAATGAGTTCTGTTCTTTTTTTTAATAAAGACAGCTTCTTAGCTCTGTTGTTTTTGACAGGCAAACCACTTCGGTCGAGAGGGACTGACTGACAAGAAGACTGGGTGAACCTCAGCCTCGTTATCGTGTGTGCGCGGTTACTCATTCAATATGGCGCGGAGTTGTTCTTGCTTCCCTTCTCCTTGCTCTTACGCTGATGCTTTTCTCGTGTTCCCTATACCTCATGATGCTTCGCGAGTGGCTGATAGGGGCCTCGGGACTGTTATTAAGAACTGGTTTTTACCGGTTAAAAGCGAATGCAGTTGGACCACGAAGGTGAAGAATTCCTCTAAAAGTTCAAATTAATTTGAAAATGGCTCGGCGCATAGTGGAACCAATAGCCAAGTTTAAAGTAGGTTTCCTCTTAATTTCAGCGTTTATACTCAAATATGATATTACCGTACAATGTCTTAAGTTTCGTACACAAAGGGTATAGCTCTATATAATTATTTGGTCGTACTAAGCATTAGTGTTCTATATTTTGTTTAGCTCGCCCTCATAGGTGATGGGCGTACTGGCAAGACAAAGTTTATCAAACGGCACAGGAGAGGAGAACTTGATAAACAATATTCGGGTAAGTAACCTACGTGATCATAACTTCAATTTGCAATTTTCATCGTATCAGGGACACCGTTTACCCTAAACTTAACCCCAAACTACTTTGCTACTGGTTTTATTTTCGTATATTTCTAACGTAAATTATCTCAAACGATTCGGTAATGCCCAAACGCAAAAATGAGAGAGTTTTTCAAGCATGGACGCCGCATATTTGGTCGAACTCAAACGTAATCCGTTGACGTATCTGAGGCGAGCTGGCGGCCATCTTGTCATCTTTCGCTGGAAGAGGTTTCAGAAGTCGTGTGTGGCGTATTAGTGTGGTTTAGCAAGAGGACGGGAACGTCATTTCAGAACGGCGTGCACAGCAATGAAGCTATCTGAAAATCAGAGCGGTAATGGAAAATGTCACTCTACGGAAACTGCTCTCTTACACGTAACAGATGATTTTCTCATGGCCATTGATAAGAGTGAAGTGTCCGATGTCGTGCTACTAGACATGTCCAAGGCATTCAATAGTATCAGACATGATCTTCTCCTTCAGAAGTTACAGAGCATAGGTGTTGCCTCTTTGAGCTTAGGGTGGTTTCATAATTACCTGTCTGGTCATAGCCAGCGAGTGCGCATTGGGGATGCTATCTCATACCCGCTCTCTCTTAAATACAAAGTTCCTCAGGGTTCTATCTTGGGGCCTGTGTTATTTACCATCTATGTAAATGATCTCTTGTCCGTTCCACCATAATAACACCAGTCCCTGTGGCAAAGGACCTTGGAGTCTACATCAACCAGTCCTTAACATATAATGATCATGTTGCTAAAACTACTTCTAACTCAGGGCGTGAAATTATGCTTAATACAGGCGCCAATGCAGCTAAATTTTTCACTTTGGCAACCAAATCCTAAAAATTAGTCGCCAAATTGGTGACTAGAATTATTCATCATAACCTTACTAAGAGAAATAGTGAATTAAACAGATTTGCTAAGACAAATCTGTGATAAACTTCCTCATTAAGTTTGTTTCCAAAGTGCAGCATATGCCTTTCGATCGATTACTAAACACCTTGGATTTAGGTGAGCTTGAATGTTGTATATCATCCATCCTAGTGTCCACTTTGTGGTACATAAAAGATCTTTTCCTTAACTTAATTTTGAAGGGTCTATCAAGAATGCTGACAATGTAAAAAAAGTTTTTGTTTGTTTTTGAAAATGGCAACAAACTTTTTTCGAATTGGCTACCACTTTGAAGAATTTAGGAGCCAAGTGGCAATCAGAAAAAAAAAATTAATTTCACACCTTGTTCTAACTTTATTTTCAAACTAGTACAGATTAGCAGGATTAAACACCTCTTGGACAGGAAAACCCTTTTACTTTTGATGAACGCTTTTGTTTTTAGTACAATGTATTACAAAAAGAATAATAGAGAAGCTTCAGCTAGTGCAGAACTTTGCTGTCTATATTGTATTAGGTTGTAAGAAATTTGACCACATCTCCCAAGGCATAAAATCTCTTAATTGGCTCGCTGTTAAGGAGAGACTTTATTTTAATGATGCTGTAATGTTATTTTAATGTGTAAATAATTTAGTTTCTGAATATCTGGCTAACATGTTTGTCCCACGATCTTGTATTCATAGTAGGGTAAAAAGATCATGTAATCTGTTCCACATCCCATGATGCTGCCTGTCCTCATTTCTGACCATTTTTTGATAAATTGGCAGAAATGAATATTTTACTGTAGGGTATGTGCTAAAAGAATAGTGTACCATACTGTAGATGAAAGTGGTGGATATGTAATTTCCCAATTTGCAGTTTGGTAA
>NC_142681.1:19240491-19280491 GCF_964200805.1 Pocillopora damicornis | reverse complement strand
TGAACTGGTGCGAATGTAACGTCAAAAAGCCCAGTCCAAGTTATTGCATGTTCTTGAGAAAATCGCATGTTAAAGCGTTAGATTCCTGTTCACGCCAAAACATCGTTTTACTGATGGAAGCATTTGGAGCTGCAAGATGCTGCACTGTGCATACAATACAACCTGATTTGCATTTAAATTTAGAATTAAAGGAATTAGGTGACTTCTCGTGAACAGTATCTTTTTTCACTGTCAACAGAACACCTCTGAAAACAGGTGACATCTTCGACAAGCCAAGTTGATGGACGGGAAAAAAGAAGGGATTTTCTCTTAGAGATACCTAATATAGTTACAAACCCTTATGTGTTCAAAGTCTGTGACACCCATTCTTGGTAAAGATGAAGCATCGACAGTTATTAGTTTCCTTCCATTTGTGAGGTTTTCTTTGAAACAGGCCTGTGGACAATCGATGACACAATTTCAATTCCTAATCTGATCAACACTGACACTATAGAGGTTACTTACTCAGCTTTTAAATTGTAGGACTGATATGCTGGCCTGTTCTATCTTTTTAAATTATTGTTCTACGTACATCATATAAACTACTCAAATAATTCGGAATTTTTCAATATTTTAGATTGAAATGAGCCTTGAAGAATGATAAATCCGAGAAAAAAAGAGCAAAACTTGTTTAATCAAGAACTCTTTCAGCACTCAACTGTAATTTTTGTCTCACCCGATCCTGCGGGAACCCTAAAAATTCCACCCAGTCAGCGACATCTTCGATTTTCCAGTTAAGACAGGTAGGAGTACCATCGGAGTCAAAACTCGGTTCATATCCATTGTCAAACTTCGTAGGTGTCTTTCGAGAAACTTTGATCAGTCCGTCCGCCATCTTTGTTTACCGTGGTAACAAACCACAATCCCATAGGTGGCCGCGATGGAAATCATGCTACTTAGGAGGGGTCGGAGGGGTGGCAGATGTCGTTTTCCGGCACTTCTTTTAAAATGTTTGAATCCTTGCTTTTGGGCCAATTGGAAGAACTGGGGCAAAGTTTATTATTCCAGAAAACAAGAGCGGGAGAAAAAGGTCTATTACTTTAATTTAACTTGCATCCAACTAAAATACAACTTCTGTGAGGTATAGGCAAAAAGGAGTTTCTTCAGCAACGTTTTTTGTTTGTCTGCGAGACTACTTTGTCCTCCAATGCAAAAATTGTTTTGCAAGTCTACGGCTTAACACAATAATTTTATGGGAACCATAATTCTCATAAATCTTTTTTCAAATAAAGATGTCAGTACTGCTGTTAAACCATTTGTTATGCCTCATTGCCTGTTGATTGTCATTACAAGAGCCAATCAGAACGCAGAACAATAATATTGATTCTCAGATCTCTTCTTAGAATATCCTCAATAATATGAAGAAAAGTGAAAATGAAATCCTTCTTATACCTAAACCTTAGCAGATTAAAAAAGCCCAACCTTGCATCTAAAGAATGAACATTACATAAAGTGTTCAAAGACAAAAACAAGAAAGTAATGGAAACCCTGATAAACTTGCTACCCAAGTAGCCAATAAGCAGTCAGTGTCAGCTCACATGGTTGGTGGTTCAAGTGACCCAGGCTGTTTTGAAATTTTGCTTCATAGAAGGAAGCATACATATGATAACAAGCACTTATTAGGACACATTTTCTAAGCACAAAAAAATAAAATGCAGAAAACAATGAGTTCAAAGTTAATGTTAAAAAAAAATGAACATAAACCATAGAATGAGCTCAACAAAAGGTTTAAGTGAAAGTACAAATTCTTTTTTTTTGTTTTTATGAAGAAAGAGTTTAACATGTGAGCAGTAACCCTGTATCTATACCAAAGTCAACAAGAACCTTTTATTGACAATACGAGGACATGCTCACCCTGTGTGCAACAAAGGAACAAATAAGTGAGATTGTAATTGAACTGCAAAATTTTAATCAAGTTAAATCATGCTGTCTTATCATCTGGCTGGAAACTACCTGTCATTTCCTCATGATGGTCAAAAATAGTGTCTCTTCTCCTTATATACCATAGATCCTTGCACAAGAGTTAATTTTTTCTTTACACTCCTAGAATCACAACCAACACAAAACTAAAAAAATAGAGTTCTTTTCTTTTGTGTGAGTTCTTTGTGTCAGTTGATGTTTTAAAATATGTAACACTTAATTGGTGCATTTAGTCAATACAGGATAATTTTTTCAACCTCAACACAGAACATATCCACAATCTGCAAATTCAATGTATATTGCTCTAAGCTTCATCATGGACTATCTGTGGCTTGTAATCAGGTTTCACAGCTTGAGTCAATGACTCAGCATACATTTCCAACCTCTGAGTCATCTGAGAAATGAAGAGAATAAATTTTAGTGGCATCTAAAGAAGTCTGTTTCACAGCAGATTTTTTTAGATTTCAGGCAATGATCTGGAAAAGGGGAGTTACATGACATCTTTCAGAGTGTAAAGTGAGATGCAAGAGAAAAGTGGTAACCTAGTGGTTGGGGCACTGGACTGTGGATCAATAAGTTCAGGTTCAGACCATAGCCTGGTCATAGTGTTGTGTTCTTAGGCAAGATGCTTCACCCTCACCGCCTCATCTCCTCTCAGTAGTACACAATGGTACCAAACAAACTGCCAGGGACACTTAACAAAATTCTGGGGGGAGAGAGTGGGTTTAACAATGATGTAATAGCATACCATGGCCAGTTGTCCTCCAGGACTTAACCTGAAGTTGGTAGCAGACCCACAGTGATTTTAGTTCCTACAAATAGCAGAAACCTTCCACCTTACACACCTGAAAACACCAGTGGTCCTTAACTTGTCTGCACTGGTTTAAGTCTACCTCAGTCACAAGGAGGCCATCTTTAACTCTGGATAAACCCTGTGCAAGAAAAACAATACTTATTATAATAAAAAGGTGTATTCTGTCAGAAAAATCGTCTCTTAGTCCATGATATTGCTGACCCTTGGATAATCTTGGACCAAACCATCCAATGGGCATTGTGCAATGAGCAAGACTGAGATTGATCTTCAAACAAGGTAAAAAACTGGCTGCTTACATTCTGAGAAGACTATAAATATATATATCACTACCCGTGTCTATCTTTCATTTTGTGTGTTCTATTGAGGACAAATAATAAAAAAATATAAATCAAAATAGCTCACTGGGGTACGACTGCCATCTGGAGCAGCAACATAAGAGGAACCTAACAATTAAAAGTTAAATATTATGGTCAGACATGGTTCATTATCACCTACTTTAATCATAAAAATCAATTAAATATCAGCAAGTGGAAAACTTACCATAAAAGTGACCAAAGTCCTTATGAGCTAAGGAAATAAATGGCAAATTTACATAACTAATTGTTATTGTCAAAGTTCATTATTATTGTACTCCGTTCATCACTTAACACCATAAATGCAACCCTGCCCTTTCAGATCATTTTAAAACATTTCATAACTACAACCAGCAAGGTTTTTGCATTGTGCAGATCCTGTTTTTGAGAGAAACATCCATTTTAAAATGTTTTTTAAAAATATTCTTCCACTCTCACATATCTTACAGAGATCATCTTAATCCTAGTTGCAAAAAGGAAGATAAGTTAGAAAGCAAAAAGAAAAATAAATGTCTACTTTACTGAATTATTTCAGCTACCTGGTTTGCCATCCCCTGAAGTAAATTCATTTTCAAAGACTTCCTATGGATGGCAAAAGAACATGTAAAGAAAAAGCCTTTTATTTTCTCAAATGTAAGGTATGCAATATTACATGGATCTGAAGCACTATGTCTCCTTTCAAGTCTTTCTGACAAAAGCATTTAAGACCTCAAGTGTCTGATTCTCTGAACAAAAAGGGAAGGGCCTTAGTCCCACATCTTGACCTTACATCCCTACCCTCCTGTAAGAGATAAAAACCTGAAGATATTCATCCAATGAAAAGGCAAATGTGAATGTAATGGGACAGTTTTGTTTCTAACAGGGTAAGTGTACTTACCGTTCCAATCCTGTTAATTGCCACAGTGAAGTAATTGTTTGCTATAGATGCACAGCGAGCCTCAATTGGCCACATGGGTTCACTGCAAAACAGATAAGAATATTAGTCTGTAAGCTAACAGTGCAAAAAAAAAAAAAAAATGGGTGGAAAAGAGGGAGGGGAAAAGGGCACTCCCTTACTTGGACTAAAGGGGTATGTGCTAGTGACAGGGTAGGATTTTAAGACCTTGATGGGATAATCCCACAGGAGTTTCCCTTGAGTGCCCTTCCCCATCAAAAGAGACTGAAACCTGAGCTCAAAAAGACACATATACCTTAAAGCACCTACAGTTGCTGAAGGATTAAAGCAGATCTCGGCACCATTTATTGCATACATTAGCCAGTTTAGTGGGTGGTGACGACCATAACAAATATTGACTGCAATTCGACCTGCAGAGGAGTGAAAAAAAAAAAAACTCTAAAAGACCCTTCAAGTTTGATTAAGATTAAAAAGAAACATTTTTGGGAGATCCAATACCATCCATAAACATAAATCATTTGATGAAATTTGAAAAAAGTGAACCTCACCAAACTGTGTCTGGAACACTGGGTGTCCTGTATCTCCTTCCATGTAGTAGGTTGACTATTTACAAATTAAAAAAGAAATGACAAATGCTAAAGTTTTAGAGCTTACCTGTTTTATTCATGTAAATTTTATGAGACTACAGAGCTCTCCCTCAGGATATTAGTGGATCTGAGAGGATTTCAAATAGGACCCTGTTTAACCAGTTTGAAATTATTTAACCATACAAATAGTAATGTGAATATGCCTTTCATATATTCTTAACCGTTTACAAATAGTAATAATGAAAATTCTTGTACCTCATTAAAATCTCCAATTCTAGGAATGTGATTTTTCCTCGTTTTCCCAAGGACAGAGCCATTGTTGGAAATTATCACTGAAAAATGGAAGATTTTGTTTGGATCAAACAATGTCTCGCAACAAATTGACTTTAAGGAAATAAAATTGCTGGACTAGATCACTTTGACAGATGAATTAGTTATCAAAGTTTAAAAAATAATTAATTTTTCATGAAATTTCTTATTATTGTCAAGCATTGCCATCAACTATACATGAACCAAAGTTGGTTCACAATGTAACTAGATTTGTGCGACAGTTGCCCAAACAAATACTGCAATGAGTGCACTGTTATATCGTAGTCATTAACAGTGATGTAGAGACGGTTGATTAAACTAACATGTAAAAGTTGATAAAATTATTGCACTCTTAAAAATCAATAAAGTAACACAATAAGATCACAGCAATACCAATTTAGAAATTTTTAAGTACCTGTTGTATTGAATATTTTGTCCTGATGTACACTGTCTCTTTCCAAAATTGGAGACACTATGACCATGTTGTGCTGTTTGGCAAGCTGGTAAAACAAATAAAGGAAAGAATTAAGAGGAACTTGAAGCCATGAGAGGCAAGTGAAACTAATTACTGGTATTATAGTTAGTGACTATCCAGAAAATATCAATTATCATTATTTCTGGGGGGTTTCAATAAGATAAGGTAGAAATAGGTAGTTTTGAATAACAGGCAGGTAGTTTTGAAGGGCTAGTGAGTCTCCTGCTTCCAAGGAAGTCCAAACTCTGCTGGAAAATTTTGGAATTCTAGACTGTTGCAGTTGTATTTTGAGGTGTATTCCAATTTATGTTGCTCATTTTTCCTTGGAGTCAACCAATTCGAACAAATTTAAAGAGAAATACTCGCATGTTGAGAGTGCAATGACATTTACGTACTGGTAATCAGCAGGTAGCAAGCACTTTACAAGCAGATACATTTACTTACTACCTAGCTACCAGAAAGCTGTACTGTTTCTAATAACCAAGATACCTTTCTTGTTCCTCCTGGCTAACCAAAAGCCTGAAGCAGTACCCTAACATACCTCTTGGCAGAGTTTAATAGTTGGCCCATCATCTGCTGACTCAGCAAATTCTGTCCATGGGTGCTTTTCACGGGTGCAAAAAGCAAATGGCATGGCTGATAAAAACAAATTAGAGGATGTAATATCAGAGAAAAACTAATATACTAAACCTAGAAAGAGCCAAATTTGAAATATGAAATTTCAATACTCACAGCTACAAGAAGCACTGTAATAATTGCCATTAAATGTAAAAGGAATACAAGATGCAGAACTACTTAAGGAAAAATTTAAAGATTTTATTTATTCTCTATCATTAAAAGTTCTTCTACCACCAAGCAGGTGCCTATTTGGAGTCGCTTGTACCTGACAAATGAGACAACACAAACTATATTGTCAATCTCCAGTTCCCTTACTGCACAGAGCCTATAACAACCTGAACAAGTCACGTTAACGCAGGTGACGATTACTTATAGGTACTGTATTTCTTGTACCCTTACTCTTTAATGTCTCTCTCTATCTCCAGCTCTTGTACTCATGTCAATCATCATTCTCTTTATATGTAGATTTACAAGAGGTTTGTAAGGACACAATCTGATATATCCCACCCTTAGTTCTAATATAACTTACTCCAACATTCTTGAAAACAGATGATGTTGACTCCACACATGGCTGCAGCCTCAGTAATTTCTTTTATTCTTGCATGGAGAGCTGACAGCTACACAACAAAAGAACAATAAATTGTAAATACCACAACAAAAATAGTTTGAAAACAGCACAATCACCAGAAGTAACTTTCTTTTAGGGAAACAACACCTAATCTAACACTTGTAACTACAATAATTATTATTATCCATGGAGCAACTGTGGTTTTATTGAGTTGATGAGGAGTGATTTTAGAAGACATTAACCCTTTGACTTCTAAGAGTGACCAGTATCTAATTTCTCCTTACAATATCACCCCTGAATCACACATTGAGGTCACAAGAATAGAGGAAATGATCGACAAGCTCCTTACCTGACTTGCTAGTGGTGCAGATGTAGGCAGCACTATTTTGTTCTGTACAGCCCCTATTCTAACTATTTGAGGTCTGCGCATTTGCTCCTCTTGGACATCAAACTTGTATCCTGCCAGTTCAAAGTTTCCATGTGCAGCCATTTTTAATGCCCCCTCAGGTAGCTCTAATTTACTGTTAAAAAAAAATTAAAATCTATACATTAAAAACAATTAACAATTAGATAATAGATTTTTAACTAAGTCTTGTCCTGGAGGAGATGAAATGGTCAACTCTTTACATCCTAGCATCAGTATTCATATTCTCTGTACAGTTCTACAAAGTTTCCTATGGTGCTGACAAAGAGAATTTGTCTAACAATCAAGAACTTAATTCATAAGTGATCAGTTCCTTTATTCTCCTGACCTTTATGTTTGATTCAGGGGTGATATGGTAAGGAGAAATTAGTTGCCAGTCACTCTTAGGGGCTAGAAGATTAAGAATTCGGATTGAAAGGTTGATTTTTCAACTCTAGCTAGGGTCATGTTGGTCAAGGTTATAATAACCCAATAGGTAACCCTGATGAAATGCTAGAACTAGCATTCCACCTAATAAGGAAGGGGGGCAACAAAACTCCTAATAGCTTCATGCTACAGAAATAAAAAAAAGGCCACAGTTGCTTCATGCTACAGAAACCAAAAAGGGCCACATTTGCTTTGGGTCACTTGGCATATGTGCAGGATTGTTTAACCCTTTAACTCCCAGAGGTGCTTAACGTGTAACTTCTCCCTACAATAACTATATATTATCAAGCAAAACTGTAATGAGAACACTCAAACTTATCAGGTAGAAGTTGCTATCTTGATCCAACACCAAATTTTGTAACTAATTTATATGGAAATATGTAGCAGCTAGAGGGAATAACTGACAATCAGATCTTGGGAGATAAACGGTTTGGAAAGAGACAACTCCACAGGATTGATAGGGGTCACTTTATCCTCATTCCCACTTCCTCAAGACACGCAGAAATCAGAACTCCTGATTTTTGTCAAGGCCCTCAGAAAATGAAACCTTTTATTGTCTTCACCCTTGAAAAATTGTCATCAGCGTCCAAATCCTGTCAGCTTCAAGTAATGAGTCCAAATGTTCTTGGCTTGTAACATCTATGTTTTGGAACGTCGCGAGGTGTACGCACCGTGGGACCGGGGGGCGCAGGGGGCGATTGCACGTAAAAGTATTGAAATCACCAATTGTCCAGGAAAATTGTTCCAAAGTATTGCTGAAAGTCTTCTGTCGGGCGCAATCGTCTCGATCAGCCAAGCTGACCAATGGATTGACCGCTGTCCTACAGTCTTCTAGAGTGCGTTCGACTTCCTCGCGACTACTTCCAGACAAAGACACTAAAAAAGCTTCACTGGTAAAGTGATCTCGACTGAAATATACAACTTACCTAACTGGCTTTCCATATAAAATTCTCTTCACCTCTTCTAGCTCCTTCGGTGGAAGATGTTTTTCCAAGCAACTCTCCAGACTTGTAAACTCAGCCGCCATGTTGAACTAGCTCGGATGACCTTCAATGACCGAAGTTTCATCCGTGGAAGTCTGGATAAAAAAAACAGCAACTTCTACCAACTAGAGTAGGGTAAGTTTGGGGTTTTTCAGTTTTGTTCTAAAACATTACTTATATGTAAACATTCCGTTCTTCTCAGGAGTTTTTACTTATAAGAGGATCAAGTTGATTGCAGTTTGCTGCAAATAAATGACATCAATTTCTAACGTCTCAAAATCTAAATTTACCTACCCTCCCCAAGCAGATAGTGTAATGACGGCGGGTTGACATCGGATGATGCGGCGTTAGGGCAATTCTCAGTGAAAAAAATGCTATTCTTACAATTTTTCCAGCAATGTTTTACACGAGCGAGAATTATGTGTCCAGAGTGATTTCTCTTACCGGTTGAAGAAGCCCATTTAATTGTTAATGAATCACATTTAGAGAAATTTTCTGACAAATCCCATAGGGCGCTGGCATTAATTAAGTGACGTGGCGCGCCAAGTTACGAAATTTTGCAAACAAGTTTTGAAATATTTGTTGGAAGACCATAACGTTGCCTAGACAGCATAAGACAGGCAAAGTTTCGGGAAGACAGAGCTATCCTTATCTATAAGAACAGCTCGGTAGTTCCTAGAAACGCGTATTTTTGTGATTTATGTCTTCTGATACAAGCGGAGATTCGAACTCGATGGCTTCCGTGCGAGAAGAGAAACCTAAATGTATGTGGAAGCCAAATGCAGATCAGTCGACCAACATTGGCGACTTCCAGTCAGTTGTGAATCAGACATTTGGCTTGAATTTAGGTGAGTACAGAAGTCATTTTAAAATATGAACCTGTAATGTAGCAGAAATTAAAAAAATCACTCTATTTTGCACTTACAGTAACAGCGAGATTTGTTGAACTGAATAGTAAGTCATCTTTGATTTTCTCTTCAGTTTGGCTATTTAATTGGTCGAGTCGCTTTATAATTTCCATTTTATAGCCTTTAGTTAATTTTAATTTTCATCGTTAGTTAAGCTACTGTAAGATACTGTAATCAGAGAAGAAACACACCCCTTGACACACCCATTTTCACCACCACCCCCCCCCCCGACATACCGCTAGATGCTGCTTCAGTTTAGCTTCAGGGGAATTGATTGAATAATTTCAGGAATAGTCGAAAAAAATACAATGCAATTTCTATGCAGTTTTCAATTTTCAATCAGTTCCATACCATGAAAAAGTCTTGAAGTTAAAACACTGATCTCCTGATTCTGTTTAACACACTATTGCAGATGATTTTGCTTTTCTTTGAATCCATACAGAAACTTATGAGGAGCTGCGTAATTGGAGTGTCAATCAACATACAGATTTCTGGGAGATGTTTTGGAAATTTGCAGACATTATCCACTCCCATCCATACGATGAGGTATCAGATTTTTCTATAATATCTTTTGTTGTTCCAAGTTGCTAGATGAGACATAATGTTCAATAACACCTTATTCAATCTCCTATTTATGGACAAATAAAATCAATTACAGATACTTGTGGCGTGATATTCAAAGAACACAACTTGGAAAGCGCCTTTAAACAAAACTGACTTGTTGATTTCATTTTACTGGCAAACTTTGG
Source organism: Pocillopora damicornis (assembly GCF_964200805.1). Taxonomy (NCBI): domain Eukaryota; kingdom Metazoa; phylum Cnidaria; class Anthozoa; order Scleractinia; family Pocilloporidae; genus Pocillopora; species Pocillopora damicornis. The sequence goes on along the minus strand of NC_142681.1, from coordinate 19,270,423 downwards.
GAGTAAGATGAGATATAAGAATCTCATTGGCTGTTTTAACCCTTTAACTACCATAAGTGACCAAAACAGAATTTTCCTCTACAATAGCAATGCAATATCAGTTTCATTTTTTTAATAAAGGTTTTAGATGAGTCTAAACCAATGGAAGAGGTTCCAGAATGGTTCCATGGCGCTCACCTTAATTTTGCAGAAAATCTTCTACGCTTTGATGATGAGAAAGTTGCTTTGTACACTGCAGGTGCAGCTAAGTGATAAGTTTTTTTTTTTCACCAAAATACTAAGATAAATTCCTTCATCTTGAGCTCGTATAAAATTTTGGAATTCATTGTAGTTAAGAGAACTGTAACTTGTCCTCCTCCTAATCAAAACATCAGTCTTTAGCAGTGAACCCCCACCCTCCTCTCTTCCAACATTTTTTTCAGGTTGTGATGTCCTTTCATATTCTCCCAAGTGAGAGGAGTGTAATTGGGGTGTGATTAGGGTGTGATTGGGGGTGGAGGGGGGGTGTCAGGGAAGCTTGCCCTCTTACCACAATTTGCCCTCTTATCACAATATATTTAGCCTCACAGACAGTCAAAATGTTGAGGATTCATCTCTATTAATCTTTTGCAGGAGAAGGGCAAGAGGTCAAGACCATAACCTTTCATCAACTAAGAAAGAGTGTGGCATTACTAGCCTCTGCTCTGAAAAATATTGGTATTAAGAAAGGAGATAGAGTTGTCGGTATGTACGAAGGTGCAAATTAACCTCCTAGAAAAGAACACAAATCAGTGACTCTAGTTATGACTGAAACCCTCTCTAATGGTCCTTATTTAACCCTTTCACTCCTAAGAGTGACTAACATCTTATTTCTCCTTGCAATAACTCCCCTGAATCAAACATTAAGGTCACAAGAGTAAAGGAGATGATCAGCAACCTAAGAAGCTCTTGATTGTTGAACAAATTCTCCTTGCCAGAACCTTAGAAAATGTCTAGTATTTGATATGTTGGGGAGTAAAGGATTAACATGTTTGGACTCGAGTCAGAAAAACTGAGTTGCATGCATGAAATTGAGGCTTTTTTATAAACTTTTCATTTAAAATGAATTTCAAAAAACCAAAGCAGTTTTTTGTCATGGCTTAACTGGTTCGATTTGGCTTTCTCTTCTTGTAGTAACTTTCCACTGGAATATGTTTTTTAGTGAATATTAATCTCTATTAATATTAATCTACACATCAATAACTGAGGTCTGGACTGGGTACAGGCGGGTTACATATTGGTCCTTTCCTTAACTGTTTAACTCCCAAGATCTCATTAGTAATTCTCCAAACAAATTATTACTAGCTTCTGTAAAGCTTGACTTTGGCCATTCGAGGCAGTTCTTCTTGTTCATGTCCAGATGTACTGGGCTAGGGGCCATTTCTTGGCTCATGTTTTTACTAACTCTTTGTCTCATTTTGCAGGTTATATTCCCAATTGTGCCTTAGCTGTTGAAGCCATGTTAGCTACTGCAAGCATTGGAGCTATTTGGAGTTCTACTTCACCAGATTTTGGTGTTACGGTACTTATGAACAATCCACATGTCTCTTTATCTCATATTTTTCAAGTTATGATGAAAAATTTCTGGGCCAAGTTTTATCACATTTTACTTGAATTTTGAAGGGCCAAGGATCAGTGTTACATTAGCTACTGTTTTTTTTTTTTGCAGGGTGTGTTGGACAGATTTAGTCAAATCAAACCAAAGGTTATTTTCTCAGTAGATGCAGTCAGATACAACAACAAAAGTCACAACCATTTGGAGAAGTTAACTCAAGTAGTAAAAAGTATGTCATGTCACAATACTTAGACCTAAGGGGGGTGAGTATTTAGGTATGTGCCATCTCACAGGGTGTGATTTTTTCATGTCTGAATATGGCCACTCAGCAAGAGTTCTAAGCAGCCCCCCCTCCCCCAAAACCAGGGTAGTGACTGATGCTGGCCTGATCAGAGGCAGTGTTGCTTCAGTAAATCCTTCAATAGTGGAAATGGGAGTTGATTGTCTTCTATATCACAAAGTGATCCTGACCTAAGCTAAATTCTTGTCTACATTTTCTTTATGGATTAGTGGCATTTATAAATGAGTGAAGTACATGTTACTTAAAACCAACAGTAACTTTGCTGAGCTCAGAGGTAACAGTCAATAAACTGCTACTCTTTGGGTAGTTATTTCATAAAAGTAATGATGATGATTAGTAGTAAATAAGGATGTTGATAGCAATGGTGCCGTTATCAAGTATATGAATGTGTTTATATATTTCTGAAAATTTTTTTAATGCAGGTCTTCCCGAGCTAGAGAAAGTAGTTGTGATGCCATTTGTTGGAAAAGCAGATGACATTGACCTCTCTGGAATCCCAAACAGGTATTTTGTGTCCTCTTTTGGCTGTTGTAGATGAGCTGTTTCTTCAGATTTCCTTGATGCTAGTTTGGCTGAGCCTGAGCCTGAGCAACCAATAGTTACATACATGTGCTTCTCGGGGGGGGGGGGGGGAGGGAGAGGGGGAAAGGGGGAGGAAAGAGGAAAGAGAGGTAGGGTGAAAAATGTTTATCAAATATTTTGGGTTTCTTGGTCTCTTGATCTCAGTTTTTTTGCAAAGCTGTCTCACAATCTCAAATTTGTTGTTGAAATTGTAAAAAAAACTATAGCTTGTGGCGAAAGTACCATAATGATATTCTTCTTATCTTATGGTCCACTAAAAAACAGAGACATCAAAATCAATAAATTGGTATAATTCATATAGTATATAACTGCACCACCAGCAAACTTGACCTTTAGGGAAATCTTTAATCCTCATTTGTTGTGATAGCCATTAAATAGGTCTGAAAGTCATTTGACTATCCTTGCTTCCTTCTTACAAGTGTGTTGTTGGATGATTTAAAAAAAATTTGCTGATGAGTGGCCAGTTCTAGAGTTTGCACAAGTTCCCTTCAATCATCCCCTCTTCATCATGTACTCATCTGGAACAACCGGTCCTCCAAAATGCATGGTGCATTCTGTTGGGGTAAGTAAAAGCTTTTCAATCTTCTTTTGCCACTCAAAAATGTTTTGCCATCTTAAACAAAAGCAAAAATAAAATTTTCTTGGACTTTTTCTTCAAGGGAACTCTGATCCAGCATCTGAAAGAACATATCCTTCATGGGAACATGAACAGAGAAGATGTTATCTTTTATTACAGCACTGTAAGTGATATTAATAAGATTTGCAAAATATAATTCCATTCATCTTTTACTTCTGTAATCATCGATAATTTCTTTCTAGGTCTTGGGCATTAATTTTCCAGACCAATCACAAAGTGTAGTGAAGCAAAACAAATGCATCCCAGATCACTTTTGATGTCCAATTGAAAATTAGATCAATTAGTTTAAAGTGTGATTAGTATGTTGCTGTGTTAGTTTGTCTTCAGTCTTACTAATAAAATCATGGGGATATTGATCAAATGAAGCCTTTAAGTGCTACTGTGGTTCTTTCTTTATTCACTCCGAGCTTTCGCCGTTCTACGGCATCATCAGGGAATAAAATATTTGCACTATGGTTTTAAACGTTGGGGGTGCCACTGTAAATTAGCATAGTGTAAAACTAGCCAGTACGGAGCGTATTACATCAGAAAGCACAAGCCGGGACTAATAAAATCATCATTGTACATTGATCCCAATAGACAGGTTGGATGATGTGGAACTGGCTGGTGTCTGCCCTTGCTGTTGGAGCCTCTGTCGTGTTGTATGATGGATCACCTTTTATTCCTTCACCAAATGTCATTTGGGACTTAGTCGACAAAATAGGGTGAGATGAATGGCAATGAAATTTGGTGAACTGTAGAGCACTACCATGCATGCACTGCAGGCACCATGTACTGAATCATCATTTTTTACTGACAACCCCCTAAGAAGTTCCCTGTTTTAAGCTTTGAACCCCCCCCCCCTTCTCATTTTCTCTTTCCCCTGCCCATTAATCAGAAACTATGAAATATCAATTGTAGTGTTATTCAATGGGTCTACAATGAAGTTTTGGATCAATATCAGTATCCCTACCCTCCCCTAACCCAACATTAACCCTAACTTGTTATCAATTGACTGTTGTTGAGTTAGGGGAGGGGTAGGTGGGCAGTTGCCCAGATACTGATATTGATCCGAAGTTTTTAATAAGCACCTGAGGCTCATTGGAGAGTGACAGCATTTACAGTAAGGTTTACACTGATATCCAACATCATCATAATAAGAGAAAGATTTTTTTTTATCTAGTCACAAGTGTGGAACAAAGAAAAAATTCTGAATCCCCATGTGGAATTGAACCTCAGACCTTCGGATTTTGCGCTCTGATGCGTAATTAATGAGTAGAAATAAAAATTGACTTCACCAGCTCAGATCACTCATATGTCATCTCGAACAACACAGTTTTTCGTTGAAAGTTCTGGCTGGCTGGCTCAAGATTCAACTCATATTAAATAAGTTGTTGCTATTCCACCTAACTAGAATAACCATTTTGGGAACTGGAGCCAAGTGGTTGTCAGCTTTGGAAGACAGGGAAGTTCAGCCAAGTAAGCTATAAGGCCGTCCGATATTGCTTGTTTTTGTTAGTTATTTATTGACATCTTAATTTGGGAACCATCTAATTATTAGCCATGCCATGACGATGGCTGCTAATGTGCTGGCTTATATACCTGTTTGGTTTATGGAAGTCAAAAAACTGCATAATAATTTTATATAACATATTTTCCCTCTTTTAGTTAGGACGCATAATCTAGCACGTTTACACACGATACTGTCAACGGGCTCCCCCCTGAAACCGGCCAGTTATGACTACGTTTACAGCAGTATAAAGCACGATGTACTCCTTGGTTCTATCTCAGGTGAGCCTAAAGCTATTTACTGACTGCTATTCTGTAGAGAGATATTAAGAGCTAAAAAGAGCTTTTCCGGGTTGCGGGATTTGTTAGCAGCATGGCAGGTAACGGGATTTAGATTAAGTGAGCTGCCCGTCACTTACAATACATGTATCTGTATGTGGTCGTGCTTTTTTTTTAACGGGAGTGCGGGAGGGCTAAAGGTTTAAATGGGTATTAGCGGAATGGGGAATAGAACTTAAATTACAGTGCGCAAATATAAGGATTTGTAAGGTTGATGATCATCGATATGTCGAGAATGCAGACGTGGGGTAAGACTTGTGCGTTGTGGTCTTGATTTTCACGTGACCTATAATTGCCAATTCTTGTCCCTGTAACCGATGATTTTTATTCTGCGGCATGAAGGGACTTGGAGTATAACCTGCAGAACAAGCGGTTGTATCGATAAAGATGTTTTATCGTCTTGTCACGAGCGTGGGACAAAGAAAAAAATTCCGAGTCCCCTATGAGGAATCGAACCTTAGACCTTCAGATTCCGGGGAAGAGGCAGGGCGAAAAAATTGACAAATTTTTCCACGCGAGTCTCTTCCCTCGCGCTCGCCTCGCGCTCGCCTCGCGCTCGCCTCGCGCTCGCCTCGCGCTTGCCTGAAGAACTTACCGAAATGACGCCTGTCTTGCACATTAGTTGGAGAATGTTTACTTCTCCTGGATGTGATGTAAGTCCATCACAAGTAACCTCCTAGCTTTTCCTCTGGTCTCCTGAAATTTCTTAATGATACCAATTTCTGATCTTGATTGAAAAAAGCGGGGCTTTGAAAGGAGAGGGTCTTTACCTAAGACTTGGCTAGGGCTCGAACTCAGACCTCTCGATCTGAAGTCCAGGTTTGAAACCACCAGGCGACTGCTCATTTTGATTGCCGAACTAACGTTTTTAATTTTTTTTTTTAATTTACAGGGGGCACAGACATTATTTCATGTTTTGCCGGTCAAAATCCAACTGTCCCTGTATACCGTGGAGAAATTCAAACAAGAAACCTTGGAATGGCCGTGGAGAGCTGGAACGACGACGGTAAAAAATATCACTGATTTCCTAACATTATTTTGTTCTTGCGGTTTTACGTACCATGCAAACAGAGTGGATCATCAAAATTCGTTTCACGACTCCAACCTCTCGAGATACAGGTGCGACGTTGCAAGGGTTTCGAAAAGTCGTCTTGTTTACTTGTGATCGGAGGATTTCGATCCACTTTGTTTGTTTTTGCACTTTTATGTCCGTTACAATAATGATTGACAGCGGCACGAAATTGAATCACAAGTTTGTCATTCTGTCTCAGATTTCGCATGTTTCTCACAAGGACAGTAATTTTCCATTATACTTTCTCTTCATCTTTTCTTTTGCGGATCCCTGGTCTGTGATCATCTTTTGGATTCTGTTCTCTGTTGTCGTCTTTCTGTCCATGTCTAAGTAGTAAACTATTGATTTGTCAAAACTGTTCTTCGCTAAAAAGCCGGAAAGCTTGGGGCTTAGTTTACGTAGCAGCCACAGGCGGCCCAAGCTCCAGCTGTGAGATGATTATCTTACGCAATAACGGTCATGGCGGAATTATAAGAGTTTGTATGGGAATATTTACGACCGCTCAAAGGAATAAAAAAAAGGCCTTTTCTTATGTACGTTGAAAACCTCGAAATGAACAACTCGCTCAAATGGGCTCTTTTCATCAAAGTAAGCGGTCAGATAACAAGCAATACGCTGTGGAAGCGAGGTGAGGTATTTTTTTTTGAGAATTTGACGTATTTTTTTATTCCTTTGAGCGGTCGTAAATATTCCCATACAAACTCTTATAATTCCGCCATGACCGTTATTGCGTAAGATGATCAACTCACAGCTGGAGCTTGGGTCGCCTGTGGTAGCAGCCAGACGTGTCACGCACACTGTCACACAAGTTCAAGTTCAAGTTCTTTAAGGCCAAGTTCAAGTTCAAGTCCAAGTTCAAGTTCTTTAAAGCCAAGTCCAAGTTCAAGTTCAAATTCAGTTCTTTAAGGCCAAGTTCACTCGATCCGTAGATGTGGATGACGTTTGACTGGATTTTCTTGACGGCTTTTTTTACATCTTCTTCTCGGAATAAAAGCGACTGCAATTAGCCAATCAAATGATGGGAATTCGCATGGCAACCCGTGATAAGTTAGGGATTAACACCTGCGACCTGACAACTGGCCACTCGTACCATTCCCCTCAGTCAAACGGAAAGAGAGGATAGTGGAACCACACTGATGGAGCTGGCTGACTGGCTGAACCACTTGGATTTACGTCATAGTGTAGCTAAATACAGGATCATTTGTGTACATTATATGGAGACAAGAAGATCACGCCATTACTCGTGATCCAACAACCAATAAAAGAAAATTTGCTCGTCCCGTTCACCTGACGTTATTGAAGAGTGATGGAGCATGGAATTTTAAATTGTGAGCGTGGACCAATAAATAAATCGCGAATTTCTCTTCGTGGTCAATTACCAGGCTCTCATTTTGCCATATCTCGCGCTACCAACATCATCGTTTTGCGTTTTTCCAGCGCTTGGAAAAACTGGCGAGTGCTTGGGTCGTACTCAACGCGCACTTACCTCGCGCTCGCCTCGCGCTACCTCCCGCAACCTTGTCCTGCAAGTTAAGTTTGCCTATATAAAGTCGGTCTGTGAGAATTACAGAAAACTATTTTTCTTACTGTGTTCATGATTTCTTCTGAACTCAGGTGAAGCTGTTTATGATCAGAGCGGAGAGCTGGTTTGTACCAAACCCTTCCCTTGTATGCCTATTTATTTTTGGAATGACCCCCAAGGCCTCAAATACAAGAAAGCCTACTTCAACAAGTTTGTGGGTGAGCTTCAAAATAGCATCTATTGCACTTCAGTTTTAACATAGAGATGATGTCAAACTGATAAGGTATGGAAGTCGGTATGGTTAGTCATGGAAGTAGAGGCAGCAGCTGATTTTAAACCAATTCTCGTACGTCATCCCGTACGGCCTGGTTACTAAGTTGTTCCCCAAAAATTGTCGAGTTTGAGCGCTTAAGAAGACAACTTTTGAAAGTTTAATTACTCAATGGAATCCCAAAGCGCAGTATGTTACGGAAATGAAAATTAAGTGGTTTCTAGACCAACTTCCTTTTAATTTCTTCTGCCTTTTTTTTTTTTTTTTTGGCGGCAGGTGTTTGGACGCACGGAGATTTTTGCTCAATCAACTCATCTACCGGCGGAATTCTTATGCTGGGGAGAAGGTAAAATAATGCATGTAATAACGTAAACGAGACGGTGTCTACTATTAGTCTCAATTCGGTTTCCTGCGGACAGTTCTTCGCTAGCTATTATATAAACAAAACTATTTTACCAATTTGCTTGATGAGTTTTTCCCGGTTACTCAGTTGGCGATATGTTGATGTTAATATCTTGAGTATGGACTGTCTTGACGTGGCGGAAACGTAGAACCATTTTGTGCTACTGCTTAGGCACACAGAATTTACATTGCTGTCTGAAGTCAATCAGAGCATTGGAACCCTCTCGTATATCGTTATCTTTGTATCAACTCAAGACAGTTTTGTGAATGTTTCTTTTCAAGCTAGAATTTAAAAAAACTCGATTCCCGGGTTGATACACGCGCACGCGATAAACACCAAACCAACATAGAATCCTTTCTTTCTTTATTCCTTGTGGCGTTCTTATATCGAAGCGGTCAACTGAAATCATTACGTGATGAAATTACCTAAATATTGTATGATCTTAGCTTAAGAATAATCTCAATTTTAGAAATGAGCACGTGACAATTAAAGAACCAAAAGAAAAATAAAAAAACAAGCGATAAGTTTCCCTTTGAATAACAACTACGAGTTAACATAATCATAAAACAAGTTGTTGCTTACCAACGTTCGTGGGTCTTGATTACTTTATCGAGGATTACGGTCAAACTTGTCTTCTATTCAAAAAAAGATCTTGATCACACGGGGTCTTATTCTGAACTGAAACGCTAACTATAATTTTCTGTCTTAAAAAGAACTAAACACGCAGGCGTCGATCTAACCAGAAAATATTTCGCAGCTTCTCTCGGAGGCGGTAACATTTAGCTTTAACGGAAGCGGTTAAAAGTTTTGATTAACCCCTTAACCTTAAGGGGTGACCAGCATCTAATTTATCCTTACAGTAATGCTGCCGAATAAAACACTAAGGTCGCGGGAATAAAGGAAGTTATCACTGTCTTAAGAAGCTCGTAATTGCGAGATAAATTCTCCTTGTCAGCACCTTAGGAAGTGTTAAGAGAGAACATGGAGAACACACAAATTGATCGTTGTAAGGGACCAAAAGGGCTACTAAGCAAATTTGACGATCAGTTTCAACTTGATTGTTGGGTGTTGTTGTTGTTTCAGTGATGGCACCCTCAACCCAGCTGGTGTGAGATTTGGGAGTGCGGAAATTTATAATATTGGTGAGGAATCTTGTTTTTTCAGTAGAGGAAATCGAATGGCAATATACAGTGATGGTCGCTGGGCAACTTTTTGTCTGCACTGAACCGTTGATTCGCCTGGCTCATGCCTTTTTCCCACTTTAGTAACAAGATCCTGTCTAATTTAAAGTTTTTGGAAAACGTTTCCTATTTGCTCACACGGCGCTATTGACAGTACTGATCTTAGTAGTATTCAGGGCGTGTATCACATATGAACCATGAAATGACCTCGCTCATCAGAGATTTCACTGGGGTTCAGTGGTAGAACATCAGAGCGCGGAATCCGAAAGTTTAGGGTTCAATTCCTCCTGGGCCCAGTTGTTCGAAGGCCGATTAGTACTAACCCAAGGTTAAATTTTAATCGGGTTGTTTACTTCTTTGTTCAGGAGCTTATTTTTATACTGAGCTTATAGTTATACTGAATTATGTTTTAAAACTTTCATACCCAGAATAATTTGGATTATGAATATTGTGGTAGAATCTCCCATAAAAAGTAAATAACATAGTCGATCAATTGTACTTCGGCTGACATTAGACTGTTGCGTTTTTACCTGATCTGTTGTAGTTGAGAGATTCGAAGAAGTGGAAGATAGTTTGTGTGTTGGTCAACAGACGAAGGATGGAGAACGGGTGGTTCTTTTTCTGAAGATGAGCAACGGATTCAGGTCGGAAATGATACTTTAACCCTTTAATTCCCAAGATCTCATAAGTAATTCTCCTAACTATCTGCCATACAGTTCTTGTGATATTAGTTTGCAGAATTTGGTATTGGATCAACTTATAATCCCCTAACTGATATTTTTCTCTATTCTCATCACTTGTCTGCTTGATATTGTATTGATATTGTAAGGGGAAATTCTCTCTTGGTCACTCGTGGTAGTTAAAGGGTTAAATAATGCTTCGTAATAAAAGAAAAGAGGATTGTAGATTGATAGAAGAGAAAATTCGTGGGTTACGTCGAAACAGGAGAAAAACGAAACTTTAGTACAAGAAAGTAATTAATGAGAGCGTATGGAGATAAATTGAAATTAATTGGCAGAGGAAATTGAGATTATTGTTCAATGTCAGTGCGAACATCTTGCTTTAAACATTAGCCAGCCATCTCCTCTTGTGAGTTATTTTAAACACTGTTATGATACAGCAATGTTCAATTGGTTGTCGTAGGTTGCCCAAGATTGCATTGTGATTGGTCCAGAAAACTCGCGCCAGACTCTCAACCAATCAGATGCAAAACTGAAACTAATCGTGGCTTAGTCACCCGCGTTTTCCCGCGCTCCAGGCTATTTGTTTTAAGTTTGAGCTCTCATCGTTTCTTGGGGGTATTTTTATTCGCTTTAAGTGGCCATTCTGCCTGCGTTGGTTTTACGATACTCAGTCGAAAAGTTCTCTAATGAGAACAGTGTACGTGTTACCTGTAATTCGTAGAGGGATAGTTGATAGAATGATATTCACTTTTAGTTAATTCCTTCCCAACATTTGGCTTTTCAGCCATTTTCCCAAACTCTTAATTTCACTTTAAGATTTAACGAAGAGCTTGTGGCGCGCGTGAAGTCTACGATCCGACAAAGGCTGTCTGCCAGACACGTCCCAGAAATTATCCTGGAAACAAAAGAGATTCCTTACACAGCAAGTGGGAAGAAAGTGGAAGTTGCTGTCAAACGGATACTTGCAGGAGAACATATCCAAAACAGAGGAGCTTTAGCAAACCCGAACTCCTTGGATCTTTACTGTGGCATAGCTGAGCTCAATCAAGGATAAAATTTATAAATCCATGTCTAAGAACACACTTCATCTAACTTGAAAACAAACAGACAAACGCTCGAGTGAAACTAACATGTTAAATGTGTCAAACTCAAAATATATCAACCATGGGCCGTGGTGGGAAATTTTTTAAAACCTTTCAGGGATATTGGAAGAAAATCAGCGCTAGCAGAAATTGTTATACTAAAACTCCTTCTCCAGACATTTTAAGCAATCCAGTCAAGGAATTATTCCCGTGCTCTCCGATACTTTCCTGGTTCTTCAAACGCAATCATATATTCCCAATGAAATCACGAAGAAGGGAAAATTTATTTTGAATTTTTTTGAAAATTTTATGGGCCGACTAATGCCCCAGCAAATGACGTTCGGGGTCACGTGACTAAGGAAACCATCTCACTGCACTACATGTCACTCCAATATGTTTCGAAAAGCATCTATTCGCAAGAAATTGTACACTTCTTTTAAGAAAATCAGGGATAGGTTATTTAATTGTCGAAAGCGGGCACTGTGCCACTTTTGATAAACCTTAATATGTTATTGCACAGTTAGCTAGATTTTAATCCAAAGGTAAAGAAAGTATTTATACAGAAGTAAATATTTTTAGTCACAGTGGGTACATAGATGGTGCAATGCACATACCTGATGCTAAAGCTTTGTTTTATTTGAAGCTTGGGGACTATTCCTTTAGTAGCATGACTCGGAATCAATAAATTTATTTTATTTTTAACAAGGTCACGATGAATTATGCGCTATAATTCCCTTTGAGGTGAGATTTCTGCTAAGTCAACTTGAAATTCGGCACCTCGTAAAAGTACCTCTGAAAATTTCCTGTCTTTAAGGACACAGTGAACACGCTATGGAATTCCTTTTTCGAGTTGCACTAGCTGGCTCATTTGATGTCTTTGTATGGTATTAGATAAAAGGGAGCAAAGAGAAAATTAAGGTAAATATTGCTTCTCTCCTCTTGTTTACGACAGAATAAAAACATCGTGAACAGCTCTAAACACGAACGCTTTTGAGCTAGGAGCGGAAATCTCTGTTGTACTGAATCCTCTTTTCTTCAAACAATGAACGAGGAAATCCAGGTGTTAGCACTTACGAAGTTAGAATGTTGGATCGACTTTTCAAATTGCTTTCCTGTTCAAGTTAAGTTCGCTTGCATGATCAATATGAGACACTCAGTATTTGAAGGTAAGATGTCCTCTTTACTTTGCCCTCAGCCTTACTTTGAGTGACTGATCCTAAAGTTGGAATGATCCCTTCCCTGAACGTGATTTGGCTTAAAATTTATCTGAGTTGTTGGCTGGGCTAGGAGAATGGCGATGCTATCGAAAATTGTCTCATTTCTTTCCAGAACTAGTGTTGTTACCTTCATTTCTAAGACAGAAGGTTGGTAAATTAAGTTAGCAGATTGGGCTTGTAGCGGTCAAAGGTGATTCAAGGGCTAACAACTACACTCATTGGAAGCTTGTTACATGATATGTGGTAGGATCTTTCAAAGCGTTATCTTCGTCTTGATATACTACATCCTTGATGAAAAAGGGAAATTTCGGCTGGAATGAAAGCACCCATTAATTGCTGTCATGTCTAGAATTCCACTTATCTCTTAGGGGATCTCCGAATGGGCGGGTTTGAGGAGGAGCGCAAAAGAAATGAAACAGGCGAACTTTGGATATCTCTTCCTTTCTGTATATTACTCTGTTTATCTCAAAGGTTGAAACTACTGCAACAGCCGTCGATTCGATACAGTAACAAATACATTAGAGAAACGAGAACCTAGCATAAGAATTTGTTCTGCTCGATCGCTTCCAGAAAAATTTCAAAACGTCTACGGATGCAATATCAGTTTGTTCTAGCTCATGTTCGTTTAAAAACAACCAGGTGAACACTTGGCTGGAATTGAACCCCATGCAATAATTAAGCCGTTTTTTCCCCTTTTCTCATGGTATGAATTAATGAGGGGTAAATTAAGATGGCTCTGAACCGTAGAATCAGCCAAAAGTTTCCTAAAACGTTGCCGAAAGACGAACAAAGTCATCTAACTTGGTTTTAAGTTACAAGCAAATACCTGAAGGTATTTCCAAGAGGCCGTAGTGTTTCTTTAGCACTTTTTACTCGTAAAAAAATAATCACTGTTCGATAAGAAATTATTTTGCATCTTAACGATGCTATATTCAAGGGATACAACAAAATTGTGTGAAAGCTACAATAGCAAGAATCAAATGGTTTACTTTAAAAGAGTTTTACATTCAATTATTTCGAAATAGTGCATCTATTCTTTATGAAATAATATACAGTCACTGATAGCCCTTTGTAATCTAAACTTTGTGAATCTTACGGTCTGAATTACAAATGTTGATTAGGACTCCAATAGTGGCTGAAAAAGATTAGATAGCCGAAATTGTCGTTGGCATAGACAATCCTTGAAGAGTTGCTAGTGATTAACTCTGATCAAACGTTCGGAAATCTAAATTTCGCTCCCCAGACACTATTTTACTTCACAATAATCGGGCACAAGATTTAAGATCGTATAAGCTGCTTATTGAAAGAGGTCTTTGAACGTAAAGCAAGAAATTTGTGTGGTCCTGATAAGCAACACTCAAGTGTTATCCAACTCAATAGTTCCATCTGGATCCAAAAGGGATAGGTATTGAAGCCTCAGGAATATTTTTGTAGATGAAAAACCGCGATAGATGAGTCAGTGTTTTGATTTTTGGTTAACACCGTGACATTTCACCAGTATTTGCGGATTTAACCCTTTACACCCTAACATCAGTATGCATTTTCTCCCTACTGTTCTTTATACATTTCCTAAGATGCTGACAAGGAGAATTTGTCTAACAATCGAGAGTTTCTTCAGTTGGTGATCATTTCTTTTATTCTTCCGACCCTAATGTGTGATTCAGGGTTGATATTTTAAGGAGAAATGAGATGTTAGTCACTTATAGGGGTCAAAGGGTTAATGAGAAAAGAAAAAAAGCGGAAAATTGCGCGTCCTCTTATTTTGACAAATAATGTTTACTTTCTCACTAGGTAAATGCATTGTTTTTACTGCAGTCTCGCGGTTGCTGCATTAAAGTTCTTATTCCCTTTCAGAAAGCATTTCATACCCATCTTAGGTGTATTCATTTCAAAAACATCAAGTCACCCTGAAAAAATTCAATGCTCTTTAGATATCGTGGGTTATCAGCTAATCACCGATCCATTTTCATTTCCGAACCAGAAAAACATACCAGTTGACCATAAAGATGCCACACAATGTTGCTGGTTTCCGTTTAGCATTTCTACAGTGTTAGAGGTAATGGAATAAAAAAACCGCTCCCTCCGATAAAGTCTCAGAGAACAACGAGGGAATATAAATATAACATGATCTCGGTTACACCTCTTCTTTGTCCCGCTTCTGAAAAGGAAATTGAAAATTCTCGAAAGTGAGTTATCACACTAACCTCAGTTGATAAGCATTTGATTAAAGGACATCGCTTCGATTTAACTAAAGTGCCGTGTTATGGGCTAAAAATCCGAGAAAAACTATTTAAATATTCCCTCGTGTGAGAGATGATTCCGCAAAAGCTGCGAGCAAACGTAATCTATAGTGCATGGTGTAATAATTTTATATGCGAAAATTACAGAGGCCGTATCGGTACGAGAACTTATTGATCAGAAAATCAGTGTTTTTTTTAGGGTCTATCGAACGAAAACATTTCAAAATAAAACGTCTCTTGATGCAAAACCAATAAACTAAGAACACGCCTTAAAGAATTTAAAGAAAAGGAAATATGTGGGTCTGTGGGCGTTTATTTGCCTTCTACAATGATTGATGATTCTAAACAATCTTGAGAGGTTGATTCCCTTCCAAATCCTAAACACACGCAAGCTTTGTATTATGTTTCATCTTTCGTTAACAAAACAAAAGATAAATTACCCATATTAGGCACATTTCCTGCTAAAGCTGATAGTTTTTGCTGTCATGGGAAAAAACTTAACCTTACAGAGGTCGGTAGTTTTTTTTTTAAAGTAATTTGACGAGAAGAATTGTGAATTCATCAGCGAACCTAAATATGCAGTATCGATGTTGATGTTAGTGATAAAGCTTGTTTGTTGGAAAACTTATCAGAGGATGAAGAGGCCGAGAGGACCTATTCCCACAAGGATATAACATCAGATGAACCCCATAGTGCCCAGTGTGTATATTTGTGTTCGTGACCACACACTAACAAAACTTTAACGAGTCAGATTGAAACTTTAGAAGTACATTCTCTCGTTATGTCAAGACTGCTGCTATTCTACTCATTTTTATCGATACGTTTGTGAAGAATCTTTATTTTTCATTTTAAAATTGGGGTTTTATCTGAACTTGATGTTATCCAAGCTTGGGAAGATGTCAGAGAAGCCATTTCCTGAACATTGTATCGTCTTTTTCTCTTCGGCTCACTCAACGAAAGAAGTGGGGTTTGTTGCGACCCGATACGATGGTACGTAGCGACCTCAGAAGAAAGATATAGAGTTGGAGTGCCAAAGATAAAATTTCGAAGTTAAGGGAAGAAATTGACCTCATTGAACAATGTTCTCGGAAGTATCAAAAATCGTTTCCTTTTCTTTAAAGCCAATTTCCTGATTACTATCACATGATTCAAATAATACTTCTTTTGAAATCCGCTAGGAAATCTCCTGACTTCATCATAGTCTCCTCTCATTTATCACAATCGGCAAGAGACAAAATTAACTAGTTGGCGAAGTAAATGAAAACTTACGCCCCCTTCATATGGTTACATACGATAGCATTGTTGTATTGACCCCTGAAGAAGGGTTTCACTAGAATCATCTTGTGGATAATGAAACACATATGTCGTGTCTAAGCATCCGTCTTATTCATCTAGATTTCCTCACAAGAAACCGAACTATAAACTCAATTTTTTTTAAGTTGACCTCGCTGTGAGCAATTTAGGCTCGTTTTCTCAATTTAAGTTAGTTTTTTTTTTTAGGTTCAACTTCGATATTTTGTCTAATTTTGAAACTTCTGTCATCATATAAGGTTATCG
Organism: Pocillopora damicornis; assembly: GCF_964200805.1. Lineage (NCBI taxonomy): Eukaryota > Metazoa > Cnidaria > Anthozoa > Scleractinia > Pocilloporidae > Pocillopora > Pocillopora damicornis. The sequence continues at coordinate 19,254,275 of NC_142681.1, read as the reverse complement.
GCTCTGATTAATTTATCTCTCTGGGAATGTTCAATTTACACCTTGCTAAGTGCTCTTTAAATACTGTTTTCACTACATGAAGTCACACTATCTACGGTGTGATACGGCATGTGAAATTCAGTGGCAAATCGTAAAATCAAAACTTAGCAGAAAACAAAGGAAGCTGAGTTTTGCTTTTACCATTGAACGAGACGGTGAGGAACTAATTTCTAAATTTAGTTAGCGTGTGAAGTCATATTTTCAACCGTCAGCTTTTATCTCTATTTTTTTTGGTCTTTACTGAACCCTGTTATCGTTGTTATGTAAAGTTCAAGTGGGTAAAATCTCAACATGCAACCGATCGGCAGAGACATTATTTTGCAGGGAAGATGAAAAAGTTTTGAATGAGCGTGTTTTCTACAGTAAAGGTAAGCTTCCATGGGATGCAATTTACTCGATACGAAAAAAAATAAGGAGAACGTAATGGTGCTCTGCCAATTTTTGGTTTCTTGGTCAGTGATAGAACAGAAAATGTTGCGATGGCACGCGAAAATCCTGACCGACGTGGAATTTGATTTTATCTGTGAAATCTAAGAGTCATCTTACACCTTTATCGATAAACTTAAACGTCGGCGAGTTTAATAAGGCGTGTGTAGAAATGAAAAAACTGAAAAAGGGAAAAATGATATTTCTCTGCAATTGTGCTGTGTTCAAAGAATACTTGATCTGATTTAAGGTAAATTGAAACGCAACAGACTGAAAAAGAAAGTGGAACATGATTGTTCTTATCGTGATCAGAGAGCTCTTGAAAAAGCGTCGGAAATTCTGGTTTAAGTTTCATTGTCTTTGATGGCCGCGTGATCACGACTTTGAAATGTTCATTTTGTATCTTTAGAGAAAACTGGATGTCTAAAGCTTATGAACATTTTCCGTCCAGGAACCCGCAGTTTTTGACTCCAAACAATGTAGAAGGATGAAGAAGAGTTTGCCTCTAAGATTTGTTAAATTACACGAAATCCAAAGTAGCTAGAGTATCGATAAACCGCGAATGGAAAATATCAGTTTCCTCATTCCTTCAGCTAGGAATTCATTCAATTTCTGCTAATGGTTCTCTCTAAATTGTCCCATTTGAAGATACGTAGAAATCACATAGCGCTCCTCGAAGTATTTTTTTCGAGAAGAAATAGTGAAATTTTGTTTCTTTTTTTCTTCTTCTAGTTTCCTCTTCTTTTCACGCCACATACCAATCTTGTCACCCAACAATCTGGCACTGTCAATCAAACCTGATCAAATTAACTACGTCAAACTTCACTGACTGAGCTTCGCGGCGACCCACAGTTGTTTTCGAATGGTACATGTTTCTATTTGATGCCGGCGAAAATACCACAAGATTCATGTAGGAAACAAGACTACACAACCTTGAAATTCAACGGCAAGTCTAAAGGTGATTTTATTATCTAAGAATGACGTTGATTTTGGCGATTTTCTGTATCTGACTGCGTCCATGGCCATTGCTACATCCGCTTCCTAAAGGATAACTAACGCATGGCTTACGATCACACTTCGGCAGATACACTGAAAATATTGCTTGGGAGTTTTTTTCTAGTGGTGGGAGTTTCTGTCGAGCTTAGAGGCTAAATGAGGAACACACGGGTCTTCAAAATTCGTGTCAAAGTGACAGATACTCTGTTATTTACTAGTGTCGGCCATTTTCGTATATCAAGTACGAGTACTGCTGCCTCTTGTGTTGTGCCGTTGAACGCCATCCTCTGGATAGTTAGGAGTCAAGTTGGAGATAACACAGTTTAAAAGGGGCCAGAGTCTAGACTAATCGTTTTTTTGAGAACAAATTTGCTGTTACCTACGTCATGTAGGACTGCTATTTTAATGTTCAATTGTTTTGTCTTCAATGATTTGTCTGAAGCCCCGGCGATCCTCTTCGACGGCCGGGAATAGTTGTCCATCATGAATTACTCTTATCATAAAGAAGAACTAGAAATAGTATATTCTGATGTGAAATCTAATAACAATAAGCAAACAATAAACTTATCTTTTGTGGCATTAATGCATTTTCTAACAATTGATACCAGTAATGGTTGAATTTCTCATGGTTAATGCCAAATTCGAGCGATCCTGTAATGTCAGGTAATGAACAGAACTTGGCTTCAACGAGTTCAATTAACACATGTTTTTATCTTACAAATAAACAAAAAAAATCCATCACGCAACTTGAAATTATCGATTTTGGCTGAGCAAAATTGGACTCGGTAGGTTAAGAGGTTAGCGAGGTTTCGGTTTCAAGAAACTTAAGCTTTATAAAAATCTTAGTCTTACTTTACTTTGATGATGTACGAAATTCGAATTAAATGACACACATCACGCTACCTTGTAACGAAGGAAAATATCCTTCGGCTTCGCTTGGTCGTGCTCTATTCGGAATTTACCATCCTTGCGTAAAAAGGAAAGGAAACGAGGTTTATTAATGAGTTTAACGTTTGTTTAAATATTGGAGGATTTGGGTAAAATGTAAGTACAGAGATTAACAGAGATATTTCTTTGATTTCCTTAGGTAATACCGATAAAAGACGCTATGCAAGACTCAAGGCATTCCTACCTTCCCAGCATCGTTGTAATGTTATTTCTCACGAGATTAGGTAATGCTCTCTTTATTTGTAATGTATTAACTTTTGCTACGATATGTTGTTTGAATACAGGAACACACATTCGGAGTAAATAGGGTTTTGGCTAATTTGTAATGTTCTAAAGGAATTTTGCAGAAATCTGTTTAATATTGTCGCGTGTCGCTTTCAGATTATACAGTTCGTGTTCATAGTTCCTTCATTTAATCCTCGTTCTGTGATAAAATTCGTTTCATAAGGGCTCGTGAGATTAGGTGATACAATTTGAAGCCGATTGTTTTAAAAGAATTCTCTGGCGCTTGGCTCCTGGCACGCGTTCAAGTTTTAGCCGCAGATAAAATTTACTGTGATCGCCGCTGTTACTTATAACCTCCAGCACGTATATAAGAAATGTCTCGTTTCATATTCAATAGAAATATGTTTTTATCATAATAACTTTGTGCTCCCTCAACAAACCAATATATAACTAAAACTATTTAACCTTTTCAACTGATTATTGTAATTTCATTAGGGTTTGTGGTTATTATTTGCTAAACGTGCTGTTCAGCTTTACTTGTTCCAAATTTCCTTTGAGGCGCTAACGCGGTTGGGGTAATCCAAAAGCTTTGTTAAATTAACATATCATTTTCTATTCCTTGTTTGAAATAAAGGAAAGTTTCTGAATACTAACTCAATCTCTCAGGATAATATGCTGTTATTTGACAAAAAAGTTACCTTACCCTCAAAAAGTAAGTACTTTTGTTTTAAGGAGAACAAAAGTACGACAGCTATTGGCAAAGAAAGTTTTTGAACAGATATGTTAGGATATTTCCTTGTAATTATAGTCCTTTCAAAGCCAGTGTGTAGTGACAGGTGTTTTCCAGCTGTTTGGGAATTAACAAGAAGTATCCAATCATAATACACTCCATGGGCCAAATTTCATCAAATGGTTGAGTAACGTATTTAAGAATTTGATATGACTCTTCTATTATTTCACCAAGACTTGAATTTTATGTTAATAAAAGGTACAGGTTTAGCCTGTGGACTAACTTAAAACAGGAAGACTAGATGATTTAGAAGTCCCCCATTTCACCTGTGTGAAAAATTGACAAATTATCAAGATAAGGGCCTGGAAATGGATTGTAAGTGGGTGTGAATGGAAGAGCCAAAACCAGATGTCGTATAGCACACTATGTCAGAGGATTGTTTTGATATATTTTCCTCAGTATTGTGTTTGTTACTCCTCTATGAACACGTCTTATTTTCAGATTGCAAGTTATAGATTTAAGTCTCAATCAAGGTATTCTCAACAAAAAGGTAACATTGTATCATTGTTTTCCGGAAGCAAAATTGTCAAACATATCTTTCCAGCTTCCATTTCTTAAATGGTAATAATTATATGTAGAATAGTAATGAATCTTTACTTATTTGATAAAACTTGATCAAATATTAAAATAATTAATTAACTAAAATATTTCAAAATAATCGCTTACAATATAAAAATGTGCTTATTTAAATCTAAAAACCTATTTACTACAAAATCTATTTTTAAAAGATTTCTTTTGTATTTTTAGAAGTTAACAAGAGCTATTTTAATCACACAAAGCTGCAGACTGATACCTGGACTTGATCAAAATAATTTTTAGCCTTTGTCGGCTTGTGTTTTTTATGGTGGGCTACCAAAAAAGTACTAGGAGAACACTGATTTTTAGGATACTAAGGAAGGATAAATACAGACAGACTGGTCTGGTTGCATAATTCAATTACAGAGTAAATTTTAAGGCTCTTAGGACAAGTAGAGGTCAAAAAAAAGAACAAGCCATGTCTAAATTGGTATCCTTTGGTTTAATTTAGGGTTTACCAGAACATTTCAATGTGTGTCATAACGAAGTCTTCTCACACATCATTATTTTTATGATTTTATGTCAATCTGTTAAAGTTAGATTGAATGTCAAAAGTATACCATGGCCATATATGGTATCAGACTTGCAGAGACTGAACTTTTTTTTGGAAATTTACCAGGCTTTTAATCTGTGTGGACATGCAGTTGGTGAACACTTTGTAAAAGTCAGTACTATTATAAGTGAATCAGTCAATCAATCATCGATTCTGTATCATTGAGGCGGTACTTACCAAACCACACGCAATGTAAGTGAGTGCGGCACATGCCTGTGGATCACAGGTGTCAAGGACATGCAAATAAGATACTTTTTCATGCATGACCTGGAGACAACTGGGGATTATTTGATGTTAAAAAAACCATAATCTGAAAAAAGAGTGCAGTCAGTCAAGTGAATGGTGCCAGGGCTTCGATTCAGGTACCAGCATTACTGACCCAAAGTCATGCATTTTCCTGTCTCTCTTTCCCAAGGAATTTTTTTAAGGAAAAATTCATCAGATTTGCAACATACAGGCATTAAATACCTTTCAATAGTTAATTACCATCTTCAGGATGTTGAAAATTTGCTGTCATTGCTAAATTTTTCAGGTGTCAAACATCATGTCAGGGCTTCATTTCACAGCATGCAATGCACATCACTCAATGTATATTGAAGTGCTTTATTCATGTGATCGAAATTCAGTTATATTATTCATGAAATTGACAGCTGTAATTTATCCATATGAATACTTGTGTTTCTTAAATTTTGAATGTCGTAATTTGTAGGGATAGAAAGAATGGTGCCCATTTGGCCATTGTAGAAGCCAGAATAACAAAAAAAAAAGCATTTGCTGCATCCATAACTTTTAGGTCAGCAACAACTAAGGAATGTAAGAAAGAAAAAAAAATGGCTTGCATACCTTCAAATTAAAGAGATCTGTCTTTTAAGTTGTAATTTCCGGCTTCCAGGCATACAGTGTTTGTAATGATTTCCGTGAGTTTTGCCATGTTTGGAAAAATGAAAAACAAATTTGTGAAGCTCTTTTGTCTTGTTGTCAGGAAATCCCTACTTTCTTAGGGTAACAGCTTAAATAGTCATGTGTCATTTGAACAAGATGCCTCCATGATTCAACATCTGGCAAGGATAGATTGCATTCGGAATCCTTTGAAATTTGCAACTTTGCCAATGTGGCAAATTGCATTTTCAGAATGATCGCAACTCATCAGAATTTTTAGGGGGGAAATCAAGGCAGCATTGATAGGAAAATCAGACTTGTCTGACTTACGATAAGTTGGTAGGTATGTTCAAGCCTGCAAGTAATTTTTGTCTTTCGCAATTCTCCAAGCCACTGAGTTGTTTTTAGGGGGCAAGACATTGTTCAACTCAATGTTTGAATTGTAACTGTAATTGGAAAGTGGACTGAATGCCAGACCCTTCCTTGTTGGATCTATCCAATCTTAAAAGATATTTTTTAGGAGATGAACTTTATTTGACATTTAGACTGCAATTCTGTTAGTCTTCATCAAGCAATAAGGGCAATTGTTTATGTGCAGCTATTTGTAGCATGTTGGTTCACTGCTATTGGTGCATTTTGATCCTCACAAATAGCGACACGCAAATAATCAACCTCATTACCTGATGAAGACTAACAGTATTGCAGTCTAAATGTTGCAATCAACATCCAAAGTGACTCCATTGTGAGACAAACAAATAAAGTTCATCTCCTATCTTACACCACAATGAACAATAAACACATTTTAATTGACATATTTTTTGTATTGTGATCACCATGGTAAGAGTGTTTGATCTAGCCAAACGTTTGCTCATCAAAACCAGAAGTTTATGGGATATTTGTTTGTTGACTGGCTTTTATTTGCTGGCTTTATAAACAAAATACTTGAATGAACAAATATGAACATATTCTGCACTTGTCATTGACTTTCAGGGGCCTCACAGAATGTAGACAATGATGTTGCCTCAGAAACCATGCCTGGTCCCAATAACAAAGAAGCTGATGACTTTTTAAAAGGGCTTTTGCAAAAGCCCAACTCCAAAGGAAGTCCCAAATACCATATGTCATCAGCTGACGAGTTGAATGAAGTGGTCAACACAAGATTCAGGAAAGAAATGGTTGTGTTGTTCTCAAGGCTTTCTGAGACTTACCAATGTAAAATACTTTCGGCTGTGCAGAAAAAAACACACTGTAGTATGCCATCTCTCATTAAACCTCTTTCCAACCTGACAGAGATGAAGCATCCTGTAAATTTCAGCTGTCTTCTCAAGGGAAAAATGAAACTGAAGGAATGTAGCTTTGCTCATAAAACTTTCATTGGTGATGTCTTCAGCCACAAGCTTTTGGATTTCTTTGCATCACTTCCGGCTGCTTTTAAATGCCATGTTATTAACACCATTGCATTGGCATACAACAGGCAGCGTAGACGACATCTTGCATCTTCCATCTCTGTCAGTCAAGTTAAAAAAGCTCTAGAGGACATCTTTCCATCTGTTACACTGGGGAACACTTGTGCCAATATAGAAATGGATCACTTAATACCATCAATTCCTCCAGTCAATATCACAGTGAATATGGCAGGCATTGAGAGGGAGTCCTGGCTAAAGCATTTCTCAAAGACAGGTCCTGATATCTACAAGGCATTCCTAGGGTATGACTGGGAGACTCAACGAGGAAAAATGCTCGGTTCTCCAAGCACTGCTAAATATTTAGCAGAGAAGACAGAAGAGATAAACAGTGCTCAGCTTTCCGTTGTAGGAAAAGATGGTCATAATGTAGCTTTTTCAGTACTGTTTTTATTAAAAGTGAAGAGGAAGCAATCTGAGCGATTGCGTGAGATACGGTCAACTTACAAGATTGTACAGGCTTTAAAAACAAAGACTGAGGATGAGCTACAGGAAATTTTCAATGCAACCATCATTAACATTGGTTTAAGTGGACAGAAGTCTAACATAACCAAAACTTCATCAAAAACCAACACTTGGACACTGAATCAAGTTAGCAAAGCAAAGCGTTTGTTTCCAGTTCACTTGTCTGGATATTACAAGGAACTGAGTAAAGCAGCAAGGTGTTTCATCGTGCTTTACATGTCACATCAAATCAAGAAGAGTCCCCAAGAAGCTGAAATGTTCTATGTCTCTTTGAGGCTTATATCAAGGAAGCACACATGTTATTATACTTGGAGAAAAGGCCCTACTGATGATCCTGGCAGCATAATACCTGAGCGTTTTACTGCAAAAGTGACGCAGGCTCCAGTCTCGAATAGCACAGGAATACCAACAAATGCCACAATTAGCACTCTTAGTGCGAATACCATTAATGATGTTTCTGTCGCTAAGGTCCATACAGATGACTTCTCTTCTTTGGAAATTGTACTTTTTGCACTGCTAGGATTTCTTTGTTTTTCTGTTTTGGCGTTTACAGTTAACTGTGTATTAATGGCTGTCAGAGCGAATGGAAGATTTCAAAAGAATGGTGCTGCAAAAACTGTGCTTCCAACTGGGATGAGTCATGAAGATGGTACAAGCCATGGTGGAAATGGTTCTTCTTGGATTTCTGAAAAGAAAGAGAGTTCTCATCTTCCTGTTGCAGTGGAAACTAAAACAGGCCTTGGCAAGATTTGTAAAAGTTTGCAGTGTGTTTCTCTTTCAGCATCACAGAAAGCTAATGACAGACTCAAAGTAAGAACTTGTTTATCTCAAAGCTGTCCTAGTGCTCAAAACACCTCAGAAAATAGAACAAACCCTGGGATTCGCTCAGAAAATGTGTATTGTGTGGGTTATTCAGCAAAATCAAAAACATTCAAGACATTATCAAGTGTAGAAAGAGACAGAAGAAGGAAAGACTCTTCATCAGAATCAGAGAGAAGGTCCTTGAAGTGTGACACTCAAAGCTCCAAGAGAGAGCTTGATATTCACAGTATGAAGGTCAATGACAGAATTTTAGAGTCGCAAGGTAGAGCCATAAGTTACTGTAGTATATCTGATGCAAGTTGCAGAGGACAGCCACCTTGTGTTACACAAAGTGGTTGCCTGCCATCAGAACAATCCCATGAAACAGTTGTTGTTTTGTTAGATTATGCAGGATTGAAGGAAGCACAGGTCTGACCCTGGCTGGCCCCAGCCGGACTGTCACTGCTGGAATCATTGCTATATTTAACGAGATTGTTGAAATATAAATTTAATTATTTAATTATAACGTACTTGACCTTGTTGGTACAATTAAGGAAAGCTGCCAGACCTTTTTATCCAACAGATGTATACTCTTTTGAAGGTCAAATTGGTCCTAAATGTTTTTTTTAACTTCAATATGGCAAGATTTTTACTCAGTGCGTGGGCCTTTAGTTCATTATCTTAGAATGAATGAGGTGAGTTTCATTTGCACAAAAAGTTCTCTGTGGATCCAACAATATGACTTTATTGACAAGAAAGAAAGAAAATAATTTAAAAACTTGTCACTACTTTACTCAATGGCCAATTCTTTGTTTGGAAATTGTTTCCCCAATTAAGGCCAAGAATAGTTAAATTTATTACCCTCTTGCAAAGAAGCTTCTGATTGGTCTTAGAGTATTGTCTAATATCCATTACATTATATCTCCATGTAAGGTTTTGGTCTGAGAATGATCAACAGGGGGGAGGGGTTGGGTAGAGAGCCATGAGCTTCACCTCCATCACCCACCCCTTCCTTTCTTGACATCACCTGTCAGATCTCAAGGTAATATTTAATTTTTTTTTTATTTGTAAACCAAAGGAATGTTTAAAATGTATTATCAGTAAAGTAAAAAATACTAAATGTTTATTCAGAACTCCAAGACCATCTCTAGTAATTGTCTCCCACACTATTCTGCCATTCTTGGTGGCAGCAACATTCCATTACAAGCCAGCTGTTGTTTTACTTGTTTGTACCAGCCAAATTTAGTAAACCATAGCAATAACAAGCCATTTTTTCATCCAGTATGGATTAGGGAAGATTTAGTCTAATTTGGTTTTATTTTTTTCTGCAATCAGCTACAATCACCTTTACTTCTCTTCATCAATTTTTTTGTGTTTTCTTGGATTGTTATCTTCTCTTGGATTATTATTTCTAGTAAATGTAGCCAGTATGGCCCCTTGCACTTGTGGTTGTGAGTCATTTTATTGTAGTCATCTTGCCCCCAAACTGTATGACCTTTCCTTAAGTGTAGTCAATGTTGCCTCACATGAAACTAAATGAAGTCATCAATTTTTTCACTCAGTGATGCAACAAACTTGTCACCACTTGCCACCAAATGGCTATCACTGGTATGATTACAGACTGAATTGGACTCCAGTCAGTCCTATCACCATTCCAAATTGGACTCCACTTTATAGTCCTACTATAAGCTTTTCCTTAGTAGCTATCTTAGTGGAATTTATTGGCCTCAAGTGTCAAAAGCTATAGTGATCCTTAGGCTGTGTTTTTACACAGATAAAACCTTTTATTTTTGTAGCATTTCTCTTACATGTGCCAGCAGGATAAAATATCAGGAAGACGCCAGCAAAAAGATTAAACACACTGTAATGCTACTTTACAGAAATCATATCTGTAAATAAGTGTCTCAGTTGTTAGGGTTAAAATCAGATCTAGAGTCAGAGTAACCTAATCATTATGAAATTGTCTCTAAAATGTTTAAAACTTGATCCTGTATGTCCTCACTTTGAAGGCACCTCAGTACTCTAGGTACTCAAACACAGCTCCCTCTGTTGATTGTTCGAACAGATCACTAAGAGATGGACAAAAGAGGAGTGATACTTTCTCATGTCTCATATTGGCCACGTTGCTATGGAAAACTCATGATGGTTACCACTGTAGACAAATTTTAAGCTCATTTTAAAATAAAATTTGAAAATATAGACCACTCTCAAGAAATGCAAAAATATGTCAATACCATAATTATGGGGGTTAGGAATGGCAAGTGGTGAGAGCACTCACCTCCCACTATTGTGGTTCATATTTTGTGTTTAAGTTTGTTGCAGGTTTTTATCCTCTAAGGGTTTTTCTTCAGATCATTTGGTTTTCCTCCATCCTTAAAAACCAACATTCAAAATTCCAATTCTAGCGGGAAACAGTGGAAAAGAAGAGCCGCCTTGAAGAGTGTCCACTGTTAAATTCCCATTTCCCATTATTGTAACATTCTTTGAACCCTTAAAATCCTAAGGGTGACCAGCATGTGAATTCTCCTTACAATAATGCTATTGAACCATTCATTCAAATCATGGGAATAAAGAAAATGATCACCAACCCAGAAAGCTAAGATCAGTAAACAAATTCTCCTTGTCAGTACTAAAAGAAATGTATAGCAAAGAGTATGGATAATGTGGATACTGATGCTTAAGTGTAAAGGGTGAGATAAAGGAGATATCAAAGATGTGTTTCCAAGAGTATATCTGTCCTCTGCCTGTGCCCTTAACCTGAAATGTGTTATCTGTCCTTAATATAATTGTGACCACCATTTTGTCTAAATGAAAGCTTCATTTGCATCTTTGTTATTTTTGTTGCAATATAAACCATATGCATATACTTCTAATAGATTAATAAACCATGTCTAATATTTCCATAGTTAAATTTGCAAGTGCAGGGGGGGGGGGGGAGAAGGGGAACAAAGAGGTACCTGTTACCTGTCTTAAAACTGTGAATACAATGTTGTTAACTTCTAAATTCCTAACTGCTGTTTAAGAAACTTGTTTGATGTGAGTGAAAAAAATTTTTAAAAAAAACATAAACTTATTAAATGAGGTAGAAACAGGCCTTTCTTGGCCAATTTCCATGCTTCAAGATTTTTTTTTAGATGGCAGGAGTGGCAGTTATGTTTTTGACCTAACAACTGAGGATTGATACAGCTCTAAAGTTTCCAGGTAAAAAGATTTATTATTTAAGAACTTGTACATCTTAGAGGAGCTCTTAAGTATTGTATTTTCTCAAAAATCAACACTCTGTAGGTTTTCCTTTGTTCCCTTCCAAATTTTAAAGGATCACCCTCTTGAGGGAGTACACCCCCCTGACTCTTCATGACCCTGCTGAGAATCAGAGGATGAAGTTAACTTGCCACTGAAAATAAACAGTGTTAACTATCTTGAACAACTTGAATTCTTATCTCTCTTTATTAAATGTTTCCCTGTTTATAAGCAAATAATCGAGAACACCTGTGTCATGTGCTTAGATAGCTCTGCCGTTCAGCTTTGGCTGTTCGTATCACAGGTATAGTCCTTTTCTGGTTGAACTGAATGAGTTTGTATTTAACGGTAACAGTAAGGAAGACATTCAAAGTGACAAGTTGCAATCCAGCCAGCAAGAAGAAATAGTAGTTTAAATGGCCCTGTAGGGCTTTTTTAGAGTTTTGAGTAAAACTTGGAGTCCATGAATCATTTCCCAGTGAACATAGTTCATATAAACCTCCTCCAAGTAAACTACCAAGTGACTGTGAAAAAAAGAACATTCCCATGACAAAACTTTGAGCAGACTTTGGGGCTTCTTTATAGGCAAACTCCAAGGCTGAAATTGAAACATTGGTGATTGTTAATATCAAGAACCTTCACAAGATTGTAAAGAAGTGATTAACACATAACTTCTTCCCATGATATCCATACATTATCCAGCAAACAGGTAATGAGAATACTCAAACTTATCAGGTAGAAGTTGTTATCTTGATCTCACACCAAATTCTTGTAACTTATTTAAAGGAAATGTCTGGCAGCTGGAAGGGAGAATTGAAAATCTGATCGTGGGAGATAAAGGGTTAATGAAAATGAAAAACAGCTCAGATTCCATTGAAGTTCAAGTGACATGAAAGTCACAATAAATGCATGAGAAATGTCATTCAACTGAAGGGAAAAGCTTAAAGTTCTGGTAAGTCACAAGGTTGCCATAGTGGATTTCAAGATAGTGGGTTGTGCTGTAGCTCTATAAACATACTGGATACCATTAATCCTTAACCTTCATAGGGTTACTTGCATCTAATTTCTCACTGAAATACTGAATCAAACATTAGGCTTATCAGAATTATAGATCTGAAATGATTGCAAATGTGAAAAGCTATCTGCTGATGGTAAAGGCTGGTGTAAAGGGTTAAGATTGCAAAGAGAGTTACTTGCACCAACAAACTTCACAAAGGATATTTTAGGGAAACTTGAGAAGAAGTTCAAAATTGGCCTCATTAATAATGGCACCACCTCCCCCCCTGCCCAAGTTTCAGAATGCTCTGCACCATCTCTGACTGTGTTACTTACCTCCCACACTTGCAAACACTTCACTGATACCAATCAGGGCATACTGAGGAATTTGGTAGTAGATTTCCAAACAAGCAGTGTAGTTTCTACGATCAATTGTCTGATTCTCACAGTGATGTGAATCCTGTACTTTCAACCTGGCAGTCTCAACTCCACCAGCCACTATCATTGATGCAACCGCAAAGAACATCCCTTAAATGGTAAAATTAGATTTTTTATCAGCGAGTCCATAAATGAACAAATGAAGGAGGCCCTTAGTGAATTTTGATGGATAATATAATTCTCCTTGAGTGTCACAAGATAAAATAAGACACTTTGAGGGGAGAATTTACCATATCTGCCAGAATTAAGCCACAATGGGCTTTTTCCATGCCCCTTCTTTTATAAAACACTTCCATCCAGTTCTCTGTACATGTAGCTGTCAAAATATGTTTCTTGTTTTGAACATTCCTCTTCTTTCTGGAAATTCCTTAGAAGGTATAGCATGCAGTAACATTTAACAAAGGTGAAATTTCAAGAGATTATTAAATGTCAGTATCTGAGAAACTGCTCAACTACCCCTCCCCAGTCAACTGATGACAAGTTCAGGTTAATGTTGGGTTAGGGGAGGGGTAGGTGGGCAGTTGCTCAGACACTGACTTTGTTGCAAATGACCAGACTATCTTTGTTACCCTTTCACTCTCAGGACTGATTTATATTGTCAATATATATGTCATGCAGAAAGGTTGTAAGAAGAAAGAAAAATATCAACTGGAAGATTTAACCCTTTACACCCAAACATCAGGATGTATATTCTCCAAACTGTTTTCTATATATTTCCTGTGGGGCTAACAAGGAGAATTTGTTAAACAATCAAGAGCTTCTATAGTTGGTGATCATTTCCTTTATTCTCCTGACCTTAATGTTTGATTCATAGGTGATATGGTAAGGAGAAATTAGAAGCCAGTCACTCTTAGGGTTAAATGATTGATTTGATTGAACACAAAATTCTTAGAGATAATATCTTAATTAAAAAGTGTGTGTCAGGAAGAAATAAGGCGGAGAATGCTGT
>NC_142681.1:19200491-19235491 GCF_964200805.1 Pocillopora damicornis | reverse complement strand
TGTTAGAGTTGACCTTGCGCTGCCAAGGAGAATTTTTTGCATCTGAAATTCTTACTCTTGTTCCTACTGTTGTAACTTGTTTGGAAAGTATAAGCTCATCAGTTGGCCAAAATACTGTTCTGCCTATTTCTATCGATAGGAGACTTGAGATTTACAAGAAAGAGAATCGACAAACCACTCTGGTAGTAATTGTTCAGTGACCTTCAGTGGTATTGATTTTTCTGACGGATTTGCAGAAAGTTTGAGCCATCAGAGGTAGGTAGGTAGGTCTGGGTACTCGAGCTATATGGCCCATTCAGCTGGTGCTTATTGCGGTTTCCTTTGCATGAAGTGGATGGATTGAAAGACTTAGTTTACTCAGTAGTTCTTCCAGTTTATAGCACATCATTGTTAAGTAATTGTCATGACAGGTTGCTTGAGCTTCGTCCTTCATGAAAGCTGCAGTCATTGCTATCAGTTAACCCTTTAACTCCAGAGAGTGATGAGCATCTAATATCTCCTACCAGTATCACCACTGAATCACACATTAACCTTTAAACCCCTAAGAGTGACAAGCATCTAACTTCTGCCTACAATATCACCTCTGATTCACATTGTAAGTGCCCCTAAGGCACGGGTTTATCCCTTGTTTTGATTTAGTAATCGTTTAATTAATAATCTGTAAAAGTCACACTAGGTGCCTCGTCACGCGTTCCGTAAGTGGTATCGCATTTCCAAACAGAACGGATCTATTGTGCAATTCAATAATTCGATCGATTTCGCAAGCACTCGTGGTTTAATGGAAAGAAATTGTCTGTCGTTTTTATCGAAGGAAGGAAAGGTCATTTTTGTGTCAACTCTCGCCAGATCCGGCAACAATGTAAGTTTAATTTACCTCGAGTGCTTCTATAGCTAATTTCTTGTCCCTAATTTTGTGAATCAATTATTTTTAGCTTCACGGTCAAATACGACATTTAATAAAGGAGGCGTTCCATGAAAGAAATTGGGGCGATATTTGTTGTGTCGATCAGTGAGATTCGTACGGTCCAGCTAGCGGCGATCAAGCGTCGCTATACACATATTCAGCTCACCGGAATAAAGGAAATGATTATCAAGTAAAAGGAGCTCATGATTGTTAAACAAAGTCTCCTTGTCGGTACCTTTGGAAATTTATAGAGAACAGTATGGAGAATTTGAAAACTAATGTTAGGGTGTAAAGGGCTAAAAAAAATGGATTCTAACTAAAGAAGCTTTGATTGTTACACAAATTCCACTTGTGAGTACCTTAGGAAATATATAGAGGTCAGTGTGGAGAACTTACATGTTGATGTTAGGTAGTAAAGGGTTTAGTCTCAATGATTCCAAGAGCTAAGTACCAAGGAGCTAACTTTGCCAACAGATCAAAACTGTCTGAGGAACACTGACCTATGCTAGTCAAGTCTTACAGCCCATAACAACTTGGAAAAACTGACTTCTAGCTCTTCTCCTCGGTAATACTGATTTCCAATCAGACGAGTGAAACGTCATTTTCCTGTACAAAATCTGCTGTTAAAAGATCCCTTGACATCTTTGGTTAGAAGTCTTGCAAAATGCCCACCTCTCCACCTGCTTGTATCATATTTGGTATATGGAAATGTGTGCATCAGAGGATGAGAAATTTTATTTTTATGGTTTATATGACAGTTTTCCAGACCACAGAATTGATAATGTATTTAGATACTTCTTGTGCATAAATATATGTTATTTGCCGGCTGGGAGGTCCGTATGGTGAAAAACTGTGACCGAGGTCTCGAAAATACTGCCCGAGGCCGTAGGCCGAGGGCAGCATTTTCAAGACCGAGGTCACAGTTTTTCACCATACGGACCGACCCTTAGCCGGTAAATAACATATTTATTGTTTTTAAACTTGACGAAATTCTTTCCGAAAGAACCCGAATGATTTATGGCCGTAAATACGGCAAGATCTTCCATAAACTGAAAAATTTTTGAGTGGGTAAATGGCAGTTAAATAGAGGTGATGCAAATTCAAGAGAGATGCCTCAGCGAAACATTTTCATTTCCGTAACGATAAAGGTGATTTAAAAGGCTTCCAAACAAACTTTGAAACATTATTTTTACAAGTATCTGTCACAATCTGACACCTGTCAATTAGAGAGCGCGCAAGAAAAAGAAAAGCGAAGGAACATTTGAAAACCAACAGAACTAGTTTGGCAAGGACTGTCACGACAATGTTTTCTTCAAAATCAGTTAATGATCTAACGGAAACTATTATTCACTCTCATCGACGATTCATTCATGTACGAAGATTTACCTTTGTTCATTAAGTAAACGGCAAGGAGAGTAATTGTGGGTAAAGTCAATCTTTTTATTTTGAAGTTGTGAGAGTTTGCTCGTTTGTTTGCTGTAATGGCGTGTTTAACTCTGATCTTTCCTTCACAAAAACTAAATTCGAACGGCACACTCCAACGAGACACAAGGGAATGTAATTCGGCCTTTTCTCAATTCCTTCAATTTCTGTTGTGTAATTTAAGGTACAGATGTCCAAATTGAACGGAATTGAAAACACTCACCAGGAGCGTATATTTGTTGTAGAACTTAAATTAAGACTTCGCTCGCTTTTTTTTTTACTATGAACAAATTGCTCGAGAAAATTCAGATATTAAATGAATGAAAGTTCCATCGTTCAGTTTAACTGTAACCAAATACCTCACGTTCCAACTTTCTGGGTACTTTTTGTGAACGATTAAAATTAATTGCAGAAGGTTTTTAGGCCGCTTGTCAACCAACGTAATGACACTATTGTTTATACAAATTCATTCTGAAACCAATATTTTTCTGTCAACCAAAGTGATTTGATAGAGAGAAAAGAGAGGATTCATAAGTTATTTATCGGCTTGAGGTAGTGACCGACGTGTTTTCTTAAAAATACTGCCCAGCCGGAAAACGAGGTATATTTATGAAAAATGACAACGAAAGTTGGGATGTACTCGGCGACTCACGAAAGCGTTACCGTGGCCCGTGGGCAGAGATGGGAAAATACTGACCGGGTAAAGAACCAATCAGATTGCAAGATTCGTTACCGTGCCCTCTAAAAAAACAATAATGAGCAATACGAGATGAAGCTGCTTGAGACACCACAATCAAACAGCACAAAATCAAACAACTGTTTTAGAATGGCAGGAACTTTGACAGCTAATCTGATTACTCTTTTAATTCACAATAGGTCAGCAATCATGGAAAAAATCTGTCAAGTCAGCTGTTAACAAAAGCTAAACGTGAATTTCCTCAAGAAATTTGTTCTGGACTGTCTACTAAAAAAAATTCATTTTGTAAATTTTTCTTTTATCTTACTCCTGCAGTAAACATGAGGAATATCTGATTTATTTGCATGGACTAAGAAGAAATTCTTAATGAGCTTTTGAGGACATAGACATAAACCTAAATCAAAGGGTCTATTTTTCTCATTAACAAAAATCAATTGTTTGAATATTCAGAGGGGAATTTCTCGGCCCACGAAAAAGCTATAACTTTGACACTCAATCAAAATAGACAGCTGATCCTGCTTTATCTTATACATTAAGAATTGTGCAGAAAATCTTCTTTTCGGCCAAGATATAAGCGCATGAATATTAAAACAACAGAAATTGGTTAATGAGCTTTTGGGGACCTTAAGGTAGCCCCAGTTCAAGATGTCTATTTTACTCATAAAAATTAAACAATTTCTAATGTTTAAACATTCAGGGAGGAATTTCTTAGCCCACGAAAGGGCTGTAACTTTGACACTCAATCAAAATAGACAGCTGATCGCGCTTTAACTAATACGTTAAGAATTGTTCTGAAAATCCTCTTTCAGCAAAGATATAAGCACATGCATATCAAAACAAAAGAAATTGGTTAATGAGCTTTTAGCTCATTAACAAAATTCTATTATTTAAATATCCAGGGGAGATTTTCGCAGCCCATAAAGGAGCTGTAACTTTGACACTTGGCCACAGTAGTCAGCTAATCTCGTTCTTTCTAAAGCGTTATGAATTGTCCATAAATATTCTTTTTGATGGAGATATAAGCGCATGAATATTAAAACAATTGAAATTGGTTAATGAGCTCTTGGGGAGGTAGACACAACCCTAAATAAAACGGGCTGTTTTTGCTCATTAATTAAATTGTATTGTCTAGTTTCAAGTTTCAAGTTTCAAGTTTCAAGTTTCAAGTTTCAAGTTTCAAGTTTATTAAGTTTGCAGGAAAATCTTTGTACAATAATCACCTCCTGCAAATAGCGAGCTAATCTAGGCAGGAGGTGTTAAGGACATACAACACGAATTACAAAAACACGAATTATGCGAATTACTCGATTTTGCATACATTATTTGACAAAAGAGGGAAAAGGTGATAAAAAGTAAATTAATATATTATGTTTGAATTATAATTAAGATGCCTTTTTTATTTCAGAAATAAGAGTGCTAGTGTCAGCATAACTATCCAGACTTCCTAGAGTTGCAAATAGTGATGCTTGAATTTTCTTTTTGAATATGTGCTTCGGCAGACTTCGATAGCTTTCGGGAATACTGTTCCAAATTTTAGCCCCAAGATAGAAAAAGAGTTTTTATGATGATTAAGCCTAGAATAGTTAACATAGTAGTTACCAGAAGATGCTGATCGGGTATTATACTGATGTATGTCTTGTGTAGAAATAAAAAGATTGCAGATATTTTTAGGTGCAGAGTTAGTGGTTATATCAAGCATTAAGATTGATGAAAGTTTGAAGTAGAGCATTGTTATTGGCAGGATGTTAGATTGCGCGAAATATGGAATCGCATGCGTTCTGAAAGGCAGAAAGTAGATCAAGCGAACAGCTCTCTTTTGGAGTATAAGAATTTTCTCTAAATAAGATTTGGAGGCTTGGCCCCAGGCAATGAGGCCGTAAGATATATAGGGAGAAATTAAAGAATTATAAATACTTAGAAGTGTTTTTAAGGGGACAAAGTGTCTTAGTCTCGAAATAATTCCAATATTTCTGCTGATTTTTAAAGCAATATAATTAATGTGATGTTTCCAAGATAAATGTTGGTCAATTATTACCCCTAGGTATTTAACATGATCCTTACGTTCAAGATCAAAAAACGTTTTAGTGTGGCTATCATAGGCCTTAATGCGGATGTTAAAATTAATGCGTTTTTGATATGGATGAAAAATTATATAGTTTGTTTTCTTAATATTTAACGAGAGTTTATTAGCGATTAACCAGCCAACAACCTTAAATAGTTCACAGTTGATGATAGTTTCGAGAGATTTTAGGTTTTTATCAGCATATAAAAGGTTAGTGTCATCAGCAAAGAGATAAAAGGTTAGTTTGTCAGAGGCCATGTAAATGTCATTTACATAAATAAGAAACAGTAGGGGACCAAGTACACTTCCCTGAGGAACGCCGCAAAGGGTATTTTCCTTTCTAGATACGTGGGGACCAACTTGCGTGGTTTGGATTCTATTTGACAGATAGGAGGAGAACCAATCGTTTACTATACCACGAATGCCGTAGTGGGATAATTTATGAAGGAGGATAGAGTGATTGACAGTATCAAATGCTTTTTGAAGGTCAATATATACACCACAGGAGAACATTCCCTTGTCCATGTTTGATTGAATTTTGTTAACAATATCAAGGATTGCATGCTCGGTTGAGCGCTGTTCACGGAAACCGTACTGAGACTCATAGAATAGGTTATGTTTGCTAAGAAAGGACTTTAGGCGGTTGTACATAATTTTCTCGAAGAGTCTATTAAAGACCGAAAGAAGTGATATTGGACGATAGTTCCCCGGTTCAGCTTCATCCCCATCCTTAAATATTGGAATGATCTTAGCATGCTTAAGTTTGGAGGGGAAAATACCCCTTTGAACCGAGTTGTTTATAAGAGTTGCCAGAGGGGCTGATATAATATGACATGCACATTTCAGTAATCGAGTTGGACACGAGTAAAGTCCATGGGACTTGTTTGTTGGCGTAAGCATTATTTCAAGCTCGATTTCAGAAGAAAGAACAGAGTCAAACACAAAAGAGCAGGAAGGAACATTTAATGGGAGGTAATCACGAAAAGACTTATCGCTACTTGGTAGATCAGAGGCGAGACGGTTTCCAATAGAAGCAAAATGGCGGTTAAGTATATTAGCATTTTCTAGGGGATCATGGGATATCCCCTGGTTTAAAGGGCGTTTCATTGCCGCAATCACCTTCGCGTTTTTCTTTTTACGGTTGATCAAATCATTAATCCCTTCCCAGGTCCGCTTGAGGTTCTTTGTATTGTTTTGGAAATAGTTATGGAAGTAAATTTTTTTACTAAGACGAGTTAATGTTGAGATTTTATTTCTATACATCTTAAAGAGTTTAATATTACCCCCGTCAAGAAGTTTATTTTTCATTTTAATGGATTTTCGAATTCCTTTTGTGATCCATGGTTTAGAAAAAGATTTGAGCTTCCGCCGGGATATTGGTTTTAATGGAGCGTGCTTATTGATCAATTTATTTAATTTATTGTAAAAAGAAGAGAAAGCCTTATCGATATTAGTTTCATTACGGGAGACTATGTCAACCCAATCAATACGTGACAAGTCGTGTATAAAATTTTCTTCAGAAAATTGGGAAAAATCGCGCGCAAGAGGTCTGTCGGGTTTGCCTTTGACTACAAGCGAGCTTGTTAAACAAAACTGCGAGAAGTGGTCACTAATATCAGAGATTATATTGCCACTAATGATATTCTCATTAACTTTGTTTGTAAATATATTGTCGATTAATGAGAAAGAATTTCTATGCACACGAGTTGGTTTGTCGATACAAGGAGTTAAATTAAGGCTCTGGAGAGTTAAAAGAAAATCTTGTGCATAGTTGCAAGAATCAAAGGAAAGGAGATTAATATTAGCGTCAGTCATGACATATACAGGCTTGCCAGTAGCTATAAGGTTTTCTGCGGTTTCCTCAAAATAATTTAGGAAAAGCTCAGGTGAATTATGCTGACGATATAACACTCCGCAGATTATGTTTGCTACATTTGTTTGAAAAATTTCAACCCATAAAGCCTGAAAAGCTTCGTTGGAGCTTTTCTCTAAAACTGTGTATCTTAACTCTGAATCAATATACATGCCGACGCCACCCGCTGAAAGAGGTGTCGGGACGTATTCGAAAGTGTAACCTGGAATTTCAGGATTGAAGTCCATAGAATTTGCATTTCTAATTCTGGTTTCGGTTACTCCAATAACACTGAAATGATGTCTTAATGTTCAGAGGTGATTTTCTTGGCCCAAGAGAGAGCTGTAAGCTTGACACTTAAGCACAAAAGACAGCTGATCACTCCCTTTTTAACGCGCTATGAATTGTCCTGGAAATCCTCTTTTTGATTGAGAGATGAGTTCATAAATATTGGAACAAAAGAAACTCGTTGATGAGCTTTTGAGGACATGGACATGAACCTAAACCAAAGGGAGTAGTTTGCTCTTTAACAAAATTCTATTATTTGAATATTCAGAGAGGAATTTCTCCACCCAGGAAAGAGCTGTAACTTTAACACTTAATTGCAATAGAAAGTTAATGAAGCTCCTTCTTATGCGTCATGAATTGTCCTGGAAGTCCTCTTTTCGGCCAAGATAAAATATTTAAAACAAAAGAAATCGTTAATGAGCTCTTGTAAACACCTAACCCCTGATCAAGAGATCCACTTTGCTCATTAACAAAATTCTATCGTGTAAATATTCTGAGGGGATTTTCGCGGCCCATTAAGGAGATGTGATTTTCACACTTGGCCGTGGTAGACAAATTATCCCGTTCTTCCTAAAGCGTTACGAATTATCCATAAATTCTCTTTTTGACTGAGATATAAGTGTACGAATATTGAAACAAAATAATTTTGTCCATGAACTTTCGGGGACCTCGAGCAAACTCAAGCTGAAGGGTCACCTTTGCCATTAACAAAATTCTACTGTTTGAATATTCAGAGGGGATTTCATCAGCCCACAAAAGAACTGTGACTTTTGCTCTTTCAGATAACAGACAGCTAATCATTCCCTTTTTAACGCGCTATGAATTATCATGGTAATCTTCCTTTTTGGCAGAGATATAAACGCACAAATATTGAAAGAATGGACACTCGTTCATAAACTTTTCGAGATATCAAGCCAATTAATTTAGTTTAAGAGGTAGCCTTTTGCTCATTTTGGGGGTTTTCTCAGCCAATCGAAGAGTTGTTACTTAAACAACTGCACACAGTAGACAGCTAAACGGGTTATTTTTTAATTCCTTGAGTCGTTGTATCTTAAAGTTTCATGAAATATATAGATATATATACATTTTGGTTCAGAAACAAATTCGTTGTGTATTTCGAAGAGGAGCACACATTAGATGGCATTACTACAGTTTAAGTTCTTTTTAAGATAAATAGACAATTGTTAGAATTGAAATTACTCCAACACTCGTTGTCTTGTTGTCTCTTTCTTTATTCTCTCTTACTACACAAGTTATTACAACGGGGACTAGCTCTGATCTCTCGAGGAAAGTGTAGGTCACCACTTATAAAGGTGACACTTATGGAGCATCTCTAAGCTTCGTCATGTTTTCACACTTAAATAGCGAATCACGTTAGGCTACGCAGAACGGAGTTCGAAAAACCAAGTAAATACCTTCGCGATGTTTACGCTTCACGAAATGTCTTTCTAACTTAAATTTCTTGGTCTTACAGTCAAGTTTGGGCAAAACAAAAACAAGATTGACAATATAAAAATTATAATAAACTTAGTAACAGAATTAAAATCAGACTTGAAAAGATATCTTAAAAGAAAATAGTCCTTGAAGGCTGTTGCATAACAGCAGAATAAACACAAAATTCGGAGATGAAAGGGCGTACCCAAGGTACCGTCCCTGAAAGAGCTACGTGCTAGTCGTATAAGTTATCTAATTACAAATTCAGTGCGGAAGATCAAAAGTACTACATGTCTACACTTTAAGTCACCTCTAAGAAAAATAGGTTTCGAACGTGCTAAATTCAAAACTCAAAACTATTTTCCTGATCGGGAATTCGACATGGATTTAGCCTAAAAACGAGAGTATTAAATGGATGTAAGTATAAAGCAGGGTTATTTCCAGGATATTCCTGCACGGGATCAATTTTTATAGGGTAGAGTCATTTTCCCAGTAATTAATTATTTTTTTAGCAACATAATGGAAATATACCGGTATCTAGCCGCAAACCGCACTTTACGCAAAACATCTGTTTCCATGTCAATTTCACGATCACGATAAGGAAAAGGTGACCAAACCCTATGTGTAAGGTAAGACCGCCAAAAGGAATAAGAAATGATCAACTGGCTTATTAAAATGTTTACTGAATGGCTCATGCAAATATGTTTTTTCCATTTATTTTCCAACACTAATAAAGGAAACCCTTACAATGTTTTTAGATTAGATATATTTCTATCTTTTTATCGTTTAACACTGTAAATGGTATGATAATAAGATAATAATCCTAATAATCCTATGAAATTCAAGAGAGCAAATTCGGTTAGAGAGACATCTTCAATTGAGTGTCGAAACTAACTCGACAGTGCTATGGTTTTCTCCACTTCGTCCTCTGATTGATCCTTAGAGTTCGTGCCACTTTCCTAGCCAATCACATTCAAATCAAAAACTAATTGTGAGCCAGTCATTCGCGCTTTCCCGCGCTTCAACAACTCGGTTGTTCTTACTTTGCATTCTTATCGGCCTACTGGAATATTTTTCTGCGTACTGTTAGCTGTTATTAATATTTAGGCTTTGGTTTTAGGACGCTCGATGAAAATGCGCTAATAACCAAATACCAGCATAATAAAAACAAAACAGAAGAAAAAACATGAGAATGTAAATTCTTCAATTAGTCCTGGGAAGGTAGGGCTTTGTAATTGCAAGGTCTCCTAGACAGAGGAAGAAAGGCTTGAAGGCTGTACTTATGGCATTACCCGGATGCAAACCCTTTGTGTATCAGCCTTTATAATTTAAGCCAGATCAGTCGGTTACAAGCATAGCACATCTCTTTATCGCTACATTCTCACAAAGAGCACATAAATAAACCATAGCATAGTCGATAAAGGCAGGTTTTCTGCACAAATAACACATTACCAAGTTCGGCGGTCCTAGAAGCTGATGCGCATGACAAACCCTAGCAGCCTGCATGTCATTTCTCCAAGGCGTAAACCGACCACAGATGAAACACGAGTGCTCGCTCAATGCTCCACGTTTCATGTCGCAGAACCTACAGATGTGAACGTTGTGAGAGAAGGCGGTTCCTGGTAGGAGTCTCATGTCACAACGAAAATCCTGGAGGAGAAGACGAGCAGCTCACTATTAACCTTTTTGATCCCTAAGAGTGACTAGAATCTAATTTCCCCTTACAATATCACCCCTGAATCACATATTGAGGGCATGAGAAGAGTGGAAATGATCACCAACTTTGTTAAACGAATTCTCCCTGTCTACACTTTAGGATATGCATGGAGAATAGTATGAATAATTTGCATCTTGATGTTAAAATGTAAAGGGTTATGAGTTAAATAGCGTATGAGACATGCACTGTCAGGAAAATGAGCCCACGCTCCTTCCCCCCACCCCCCCCTTTCTTCTAAGAGCAGCAATTAGTCACGTCACGTACCCTGACCTTCAACGGCCAAGCAGGTCTGGGCAGGTCAAGTCGGGCAGCATGAATACCTTATTCGAAAGAGCGGTAGAATTTGAGCCCATAACCTACAATCGTGACCAAACGTCCCAAAAGCTCGCAAACACACTCTAAATGACTCCAACTCACACATGTATACATAGATATTGCAGATGACATTTGTAGTGGTGCTGTAAATTAATTGATCTCTACCCACCCCCTCCCACCACCAACATTTGTAATGGTGCTTTCAATTGATCGACCTCTCCCTCTACCCAACCCCCTCCCACCACCAACATTTGTAGTGGTGCTTTCAATTGATCGACCTCTCCCTCTACCCACCCCCCTCCCTCCACCAACATTTGTAGTGGTGCTTTCAATTGATGGACCTCTCCCTCTACCCAACCCCCTCCCACCACCAACATTTGTACTAGTGCTTTAACTTTATCGACCTCTCCCTCTACCCACTTCCCCCCCTACCATCAACATTTGTACCGGTGCTTCAAATTGATCGACCTCTCCCTCTACCCACCCCCCCTACTTCCACCACCAACATTTGTAGTGGCGCTTCAAATTGATCGACCTCTCCCTCTACCCACCCTCCTCCCTCCACCAACATTTGTACTGGTGCTTTCAATTGATGGACCTCTCCCTCTACCCAACCCCCTCCCTTCACCAACATTTGTACTAGTGCTTTAACTTGATCGACCTCTCCCTCTACCCACTTCCCCCCCTACCATCAACATTTGTAACGGTGCTTCAAATAAATTGATCGACCTCTCCCTCTCCCTCTACCCACCCCCTCCTACCACCAACATTTGTAGTGGTGCTTTCAATTGATCGACCTCTCCCTCTACCCACCCCCCCTACTACCACCACCAACATTTGTAGTGGTGCTTTCAATTGATGGACCTCTCCCTCTACCCAACCCCCTCCCTCCACCAACATTTGTAGTGGTGCTTTCAATTGATGGACCTCTCCCTCTACCCAACCCCCTCCCACCACCAACATTTGTACTAGTGCTTTAACTTGATCGACCTCTCCCTCTACCCACTTCCCCCCCTACCATCAACATTTGTACCGGTGCTTCAAATTGATCGACCTCTCCCTCTACCCACCCCCCCTACTTCCACCACCAACATTTGTAGTGGCGCTTCAAATTGATCGACCTCTCCCTCTACCCACCCTCCTCCCTCCACCAACATTTGTACTGGTGCTTTCAATTGATGGACCTCTCCCTCTACCCAACCCCCTCCCTTCACCAACATTTGTACTAGTGCTTTAACTTGATCGACCTCTCCCTCTACCCACTTCCCCCCCTACCATCAACATTTGTAACGGTGCTTCAAATAAATTGATCGACCTCTCCCTCTCCCTCTACCCACCCCCTCCTACCACCAACATTTGTAGTGGTGCTTTCAATTGATCGACCTCTCCCTCTACCCACCCCCCCTACTACCACCACCAACATTTGTAGTGGTGCTTTCAATTGATCGACCACTCCCTCTACCCACCCCCCTCCCTTCACCAACATTTGTAGTGGTGCTTTTAATTGATCGACCACTCCCTCTACCCACCCCCCCTACTACCACCACCAACATTTGTAGTGGTGCTTCAAATTGATCGACCTCTCACTCTACCCACCCCCCCCCCCTACTACCACCATCAACATTTGTAGTGGTGCTTCAAATTGATCGACCTCTCTTTCTATCCATCCCATCCCCTCCCACCACCACTAACAACAATGTTAAGAACGAAAGGAAAAGTTAGAGAGATTGAAATCATCACCATTTGGGGGTGGGGGCGGGGGGAGGACAGCACCTCGAATCGCGCTGAGAGTGCTTTTGCAAATGAATGTGATTGACTTTTGTCCAAGAACGTAGCTCCAGTTGCTATCTCAACAACTATAAACTTTAAAACCCAACAGAGGATCAACCAGTTGATTTTCTATTTTAGAAATTTAAGTACTTTCTTTTATGGACTTTTCTCGTCCAACTGCAAGATTTTTTATAGATTTTCAAATTTCAAACTACCTCATAGTAGCGGTCTTTCCATTGTCCTGGTTTTCCAGAGCGCTCCTCGTTCCTCAGAAATTCCAGCAGCCTTTTCCTTTTCCCGGCCAATTTAAGCTGTTCTGGTGCCATGAAGATCACTCGGTCTTTATCTTTACAGTGAAGTTCAAAGTAATCAGCAAGTTTCAAATGGAATTTTTTCTTTTCCTCAGAATCTTGGAGAATAGTTTCCAGGACAACCTGTAAAAATATATTAAAACGCGAATTTTAAGAAATGTGGAAATTTATTTTCGACCAAACTTCGGACACGAATTTCTAAAATCGGACACAAGTGTCCAAAATTTACACACTACCGTCTGAAAACAGACCCTAGTGTCCAAAATCGGACAGTACCGGCCAAATTTGGATGTCGACATCCAAAATCTGATAATATTATCTGAAAACGGACGATTGAGTCCGAAATCGGGCGATGCTGTGTGAAATAAGGTTACTCACCTCTTGTATTGAAGCGTGGAAGAAATCAAGTCTTTCCTCTTCTCTTCTGCCAGCAACGTTTCTAAGAAAAGGTTTCAGTGTTCGACGCACTTGTGCCCAGACCATCATGGCCACAGCTTTGGAAAGGTCATCACTCAGGAGGTATTGGAGCTCTGTTTCACCCAAACCACCTCTGCTGCAAGCCAATAGTCCCAAAACCTTCAAGAAAAATAGAGAACGTTATTTTCGCCAAGTTTAATTTCATCAACATACTACTGCTTGGAAGGGATGAGAATAAAGATGTATGCATCACACTGGCTTTCTGTGCTTTAACCTCATCCACCCACACAGATACTCCGAAAAAAAAAAAAAGGGAGAAGCCAAAAGAACAACTTTTATGGGCAAGTTTCATTTTTAAAAAATTTATTTTACTCCAACGATTGACAAGGTCAGCAGCTTCTTGAAGGAGTGTTCTTAAGTAATATGACGTATGCCTATGGTGACAAGATGACGTCATAAATTTAACTTCTTGTCCTTCTGATTAGAGAAGAACAATCAAACACAAGTTTAAAGTTAAACGACTGATCGGCCACTGAATTCTAATCAGCTAGAGTGAGATACCTTTTGAATGTTGCCGTCTTCGTCCTCTGCTGTGAGCCTGTTCATTATAAACTCCAGAAGTTTTTTCAACGCAGGCGGCAAATCTTTGATGTATTGAGTGATGTTCTCAAAAACTCCAAATACTCTAAGTTCCTCACAAGACAGTGATAGCCAAAGAGGGTTTGACGACCCTTCAGAATCGATCAGCAGTTTCATCTGCTCCGCATCCAGTTTCTTGAAACATCAGACAAAATAGTTAATGATCACCAACAATCAAATGACGCTGAGTCAAAATAAAGCAGTTAGTTGCAACAGCCAATAAAAGAAACGTAAACATCGCAATGAACCAAAGGGAGCTCAAAGAAAGCATACGTGATACTTGCGCCATGCGCGGGAAAAAGCACGTTGTGATAACCTGACTGGTTTTGACTGAAGAGGTGTGACATGTTTTGAACCAAGTAGAGGGAATAAGCGACACTTGGTTTGACTTGACTTGTCTGTCTTAACATTATCTTTGATAGGTCAAAATGCCAGGTATTGAATAGCACTGAACAATACCTTGTTGTATTTGCCCAATTTATGTTCCACTATCTCTTGTCGGGCAGACGTATCAAGGTCTGGTAGAGGAAGGGGTACTGGACTAAGTGCGCGGCGCTTGTCGTACAGGAGGATAGCAGAACGACTGTCAGTCACTGCACTGATTACGCAACGAACATTGTGCGGGAAAGAGCTTGGAAGCCAGTCCATATGTTCTTGGGATTCAACATCTGCTAGCTACCACATAAATTTAAAATTAAGTAAAAAAAAGAAGTCCGCGTAGAGATGAAAGGAAATGCACAAAGTTGCTTTTCATTATGCGACGTGCGCACGTTTAAAAAGGACCTGCATGTTTCTTGACACTAAAAGGCGGGAAATTTTCGCGCCAAAGCTTCGCCGGTGGGCTACGCAAGACATTTACTAACGCGAAACTCGAAGGAAAACAAGAAATTTTGTATATCTTTGGATTTTTCTGCTTTTGTTTTTTAATATACTTGGAAAAGACTGTAAATAAAAGGTCTTACTATTACCTGGTTGACTGCATCGATCATTATCACAAACACCTCTTCCCGTTTACCAAGCTCTTCTACGCCTTCCTTGATCTCTTGTTGAAGTTGTTTCACACTCATGTCTGCATCGAGGGTAAGAAGGAAATGATTCTCTTACTTAACTGCACATAAATCACTGAGTTCTCTCGATTCTTTGTTAAGACGGGAATTTAACACGCAGATTGAGGTTTATCATTGTCTGCGGCCAGTCCTAACTGTGCATAAACATCAGTTTCAAGGGAAAAAATCGCGATTCAGTTTTAAAGATCAGCATTCAAGAATTTGCGAGTGTCTTATACATAAAATGTTCAGTAGCAATGTACAGACCTTCCACACTAAAACCTTTATAAAACCATCGTACAAGCTTTTCCAGGAGTTTTAAAGGTACCGTTGATCCAGGACATGCCCCAACAAAGTGAAAGAACAACGGGAGTCCAAGATTTTGTATCTCCAGCGTACAATAGGCCATGAGTGCTGACTTCCCAGAGCCTGGAGACCCCAGAACTATTAGAGGAGGAAGACGTTCTGAGCCAGACCCATCAGATATGGTTCCATGTTGAACATAGTTCATTACAGTAGTAATCTCTTCCCCACGTCCAAGTACAAGTTGGCCTCTCAATTCAATGAACTGCTTATGCATTGAGAGCTCTGCGGTTTGGAGGATTGGATGTCAAGAAATAAAATTTACAGACAATGTTCTGTGATACTATTGATAATATGCTAGCCAGGCCCTCATGATAAGAGCTGCAGGATGCGCGTTTCTCCGCCTGCAAGAAGATTGAAGACGTGCACACTTTTCATCAGCTTGCTTTGCAAAAGGCCTCACATTTTCTCGCAGATGAAGAAACGCTCGTGCCGATGCGTTGATGACGAGGGTTTGCTATGACTATAACACAACTGACGACAACACGCAGCATTACGACTTGGCCTGTTCTCGAGCCTGGACCTATCAACCGATACTCCTGCGAGCTACCTGTTAAGTCAACCCATTTCCACCTGAAATTAAGCTGCTTCAAAGAAAACTCACCAATTTCTTCCACTGACAATGTCTGGTTTACGGTCGGAATTGATCTGTTGATAGCTGACTTGAAAAATTCGAGCACAATTTGACAGAAAACCTCTAACCCTTTGAGTTTGACCTGCAATATCAATAAAAGTCGAACAAAATAAATTTATTTTTAGTCAAAGGTAAATTGTCTAAACCACTCAGCACTATGACTGATAATGTGGTTGGCTCGAGTGTTGGACTTTCAACAGAGCAATTATTTGTGATGAGGTTGTTTACCTAGCAGAGCTTTACAGAGTGCATCTCTAGATACCTTCTAGTATAAAAGAGTACTGAGCAACTGTTGTGGAAGCTTATTGCAATGCCAAAGCTTCCCACTTCGAAGAAGAAGAAGAAGAGCCCTTGGTCCCCCCTCCAGCAGCAGAAATCAGAAGTGGAAGAATTTTGTGAGTTGCCTTAAATACAGAATTCATTTCAAATTAGGGCTTACTTTTGAAAATGCATGTAAATTTTCTTCTATAGTCAAGAGCGTATTTCTGAGAATATAATGACCAAAACAACCGAATTTTTAAACTTTGGACAATACTGTCCGATTTGAGATTTTGGAAACTTTTGTCAGATTTAAGATTTTGGACACAAGTGGCTGACTTTGTATTTTGGACCCTAGTGGCCGATTTCGTATTTTGGACCCTAGTGGTCGATTTTGTTCTTTGAACATCAGTGGACGATTTTGGATTTTGAACCCTTGTGGCCAATTTTGTATTTTGGACATTCGTGGCCGATTTTGTATTTTGGACATTAGTGGCCAATTTTGTATTTTGGACCCTAGTGGCCAATTTTGTATTTTGGACCCTAGTGGCCGATTTTGTACTTTGGACACTAGTGGCCAATTTTGTACTTTGGACACTAGTGGCCGATTTTGTACTTTGGACACTAGTGGCCGATTTTGTATTTTGGACTCTAGTGGCTGATTTTGCATTTTGGACTCTAGTGGCCGATTTTGTATTTTGGACACCAGTGGCCGATTTTGCATTTTGGACCCTAATGGCCGGTTTGTATTTTAGACTCTAGTGGCTTATTTTGTATTTCGGACTCTAGTAGCCAATTTTGTATTTCGGACTCTAGTGGCCAATTTTGTATTTTGGACTCTAGTGACCAATTTTGTATTTTGGACACCAGTGGTGGATTTTGCATTTTGCACCCTAGTGGCCGATTTTGTATTTTGGACTCTAGTGGCCAATTATATATTTTGAACCATAAACTTTTAGTGGCTAGTTTTGTATTTTGGACCCTACTGGCTGATTTCGTATTTTGGAAACTAGTGGCCAATTTTGCATTTTAGACCCTGGTGGCCAATTATGTATTTTGGATTCTAGTGGTGGATTATGTATTTGGACTCTAGTGGCTGATTTTGTGTTTTTGACCCTAGTGCCGATTTTGCATTTTGGACACTAGTTGCCTATTTTGTATTTTGAACCCTGGTGGCCAATTTTGTATTTTGGACTCTAGTGGTTGATTTGGGATTTTGAACACTAGTGCCTGATTTTGTATTTTTGACATTGAAGGCCTATTTGGGACTTTGGACATTTGTGGCCGATCTTGTAATTTGGACCCTGGTGGCCGATTTTGTATTTTAGACCCTAGTGGCTAATTTTGTATTTTGGACTCTAAGGGCTGATTTTGTATTTTGGACACTAGTGGCTGATTTTGTAAATTGGACCCTGGTGGCCGATTTCATATTTTGGCCCCAGTGGCTGATTTTGTATTTTGAACAGTAGGGGCCGATTTTGTATCTTGGACTCTAGTGGCTGATTTTATAATTTGGGCCTTAGTGCCCAATTTTGTATTTTGGACTCTAGTAGCCAATTTCATATTTTGGACCTTAGTAGCTGATTTCATATTTTGGGCACTAGTGGTTGATTTTGTATTTTGAACCCTAGTAGCCAGTTTTGTATGTTGGACCCTTGTGGCCCATTTCATATTTTGGACACTAGTGGCTGATTTGGCATCTGGGACACTAGTGATCGATCTTGTGTTATGAACTCTAGTGGCCGATTTTGTATTTTGGATTTTTGTGGCCAATTTTGTGGTTTGGACACTAGTGGCTGACTTTTTATTTTGGACACTACTGGCTGATTTTGTATTTTGGACCCTGGTGGTCGATTTTGATTTTTGACCCTAGTGGCCAATTTTGTATTTTGGACACTAGTGGCCAATTTTGTATTCTGGATTAAAAATTAAAAAAATTCCAATTTTTTTGGGACTAATCATGGATTCTTGATATCCTAAGAACTACACACTTAAGTACTTCAAATATATAAAAGCTACAGAAATAGCAATTACTACCTTTGACCTTCCTGTTGATTCATCAATCCCACCATATTGACAAGAATAATCAAATACTTGTCCAGGATATCTTTGTCTCAGATTTTCTTTCAATGCCTTCAAAAGAATTGTGGTATATGTTTTAGAGAAATTTGCCAAACTAGGAAAAAAAACAGTAGATGCTCAACAGTACTCCTTTGGACCTTTACTTCAGTATGCATATTCTCCATACTGTTCTCTGTACATTTCCTAAGGTGCTGTCAAGGAGTATTTGTTTCACTGCAGTCAAGAGCTCCTTTAGGTAAAAGATTACATTAAAGTAGCTGGTACCTCAGGAAAAAAGTAGCAACTGAAAACAGTGGTGTAAAAGTTTATTCATACAGAATTTACCCTTAAATTACCTTTAAATGTGCCTTATTCAGAGGATGATCATCCACAAATGCTTTCATCATCTGTGGGGGCAGATCTGCTAAAAACTCAGAATCTCTCAAAAGAAATAGTGCGTTTTTATTTTGCATCTTGTATGCAGCATGAATGATTTCCATGTGTGTTATTGATGTTGGAAAAATCCACTGGTACTCCTCTTGAATTTCTTTTGATATTTCTGATGACTCTGGAATCCATCCATATCTATAGGTGTAAATGATCTTGTTTAGTTTAAGCATAACTGTTACATTTGTGTATTTGATACAGTTTAAGTGACTTAAATACTAAAAAAAAGGTAACAATCAAAAGTTATTTGAGACTAAAAGCTGTGAGATAACTTATAAATAAGTTAAAAGAATTTGGTTTTAGATCAAGATAAAAACTTCCATCTGATAAGTTTGATTATTCTTGTAACCTGTTTGATGGATAAAGTATGGATATCAAAAAGGAGAAGTTACATGTTAATCACTTCTGGGAGTTTAAGGATTAAGGATTCAGTTTAGACTCTAGAAATTAGAAAAAAAATTTGAAAGTGGTATACATTACCGCTCTCCCAGCATGTTTAAGAAAAATGGTTCCCCATCTGCCTCTGCTGCACAGCGATTAATTTCACCCAAACAAGTTCTGATAGTTGTTTCTGTTGTGGAGTCTTTTGGGACACCCCATCTGAGATCACATTCAATCAAATTGATTGACTTCTCTTCACACCACTCACGCAGCTCTGGAACAACCTATCAGACACAAGACTCATCACAGTAAATCAAGGGCTTAAGTAAAAGCTGGCTACGAGCAGTCTACTGCCCCCCTATAAAACTTCTTGCTGCCGTCTGTGAAGTCTGCAAGTGTTTAGGTTTTGCCTTGTGGCCCCTTCTCCTGTATTCATGTTCACAATACTATAATTCCTAAAGAATTAACCATGGGTAAATAAAAGTGATTTGACCTGGTTTAAAATTCTATTTAGTCCTTTATCATCTGATGCTTAAGTTGAAATTGACTTAGCCAGAACAACTTAATCCTTCAACCCCTAGGGGTGACTGGCAGCTAGTTTCTCCTTACCATATCACCCCTGAATCAAACATTAAGGTCAGGAGAGTAAGGGATCTCATCACAAACTAAAGACGTTCTTGATTGTTAGACAAATTCTCCTTGTCAGCACCTTAGAAAATGTATAGAAAATAGTATGGAGAATATGCATACTGATGTCAGGGTGTAAAGGGTTAAGCTTAATAAGTCTTAACACCAACAGCATCTTCCTCCTTTCTCTTCACACAAAATTCTTTGTATCCACCCTCACTTTACCCAAGGTGACTAGGACTCCTTACCCTCCTCCCATACACCTCTCTTAGTGATGTCTCCAGGGAATCAGAGAACTCTCTATAAATAGTTTCTGACAATTCTTCATTTTCACATGACGTCACACTTCTTGAAGATTTTGAAATTTCAGTTCTGAGCAATGTTAAACAACTGGGTCAGGGGTGCTGGCAATGCCTCATTTTGTTTTGGTACATAATTCTCATTATAAGGAGGCACCAAAGATGCTGCGCCTCGTGTGCCACTTTTTTGTTCTTACCACATTTTGACGTCATCTGTGATCTATTACTGAACAGATGCACGGCAACTTGGAATCTATTTGTTAAATTGTGCACGCTCATGACGTCAGCAAACGAATCCCTTGAGAATTTTGTATTCAATCAGAAAATAAAGTTCATTCACATGCATGAATTCACCTGTCAGTTTTTTGACCAATCTAAGACAAGATCGCTTACAGCGTAGCGAAATGCTTTCCTGAAACAAAATTGTCAACGCGCTGAAGCGTAACAGAGGGAATATTAACCCATTTACAACATTTAAACCATCGGGTTGAAAATGTCATAAAACAATTGGTTTATACGTCAGCTGTGCGTTCATCGAGATATGAAGCACTTGGAAGTTTGGAGAGCACTCAATACACTTGACCTTTAATTCAGAAATAGCCGACAACTGAATCATCTTTTCTATATCTGATGATGATAAAGAAATTGAATACCGTTTACCATTGTATAATCAGAATTGAGTGCTCTTACGCATCTTTCGTGCTCTCCAAACTTCCGCGTGCTCCATATCTCGATGAACGCACGCTGACGTATGAACGTGTTTTCTTTATGAAATATACCCTCAAACTAACTAAGAAGCACCATTTTATAAGAAAATTGAAGACTAGGAAAAAGACAAAAATTAAACAATAATAATTCAAAGCTTGCTTTGTGCAAACTACCGTAAAGGACAAAATGCGAATATTAAAAAAGACACAAGACTTACCTTTTTGACTAAAACTTCCCTTTCGGCATGATAATCGGTGAACGTTGATGAAACAAATAGCCTAACGACTCTCCAACCTCTAATTCTTGGGTCAAAAGGCGATGATAAAGATTTTTTAACCGTTTCATCTCCGCAAATATTCCCGATATCCTGCCAGCACTTGTCAACAACTGCTTGGATTTTTTCTTCCGAAGTTTGTGTTAACTTATTCATCAGATGATCAGCCGTGGTAAATTCCGACAAGAAAGAGGTTCAACGAGTGAATTAGTAATTCAACGTTTAATCAAAGTGGCGACTCAAGCGAACACATCCAGCGAAGTTAATAACTTTTATCTTAACTCCTTACTCGTGAGTATGGTCAACCGTGTGTCTCGAAGCGGAACAATGTATCAAATATCAATGTGAAAACACCGATGAGTCGGACTGGCGACTAAATACAGGAATGGCTCCGACCTGTGATTGGATGATAAAAATAGTAAAGGTTAATAACTTATATCTTAACATGCTGATCACGCGTGTTATCTTGATGATGATTGACGTTGTCATACACGGACAGGGCCGGGTCACATGACGAATCACGGGATTTTTGCTTATAAAACTCTTTGGTCAATTGTTTTGTATTTCAACGTATTTGGATTGAAACGTAGCTACGATAACAGTACGAATGGTATTAATTTCACGATCAGAAAGGTGAATCTTATGTTTGTTTTCATTGTAGTTGTATGGATATTCTTTTTCAATAAATAAGTGATCCAAAACCCTGTGTTTTTTTATGTATGATGTTATTATGTTAAATATTGTTTACGCAATTGTCTTGTCACAGGCGGACCAAGCTCACTTCTCGAGAAAAAGCCAACGATTAATTCATGAACGCGTCACGCGTTGTGTGACTCGGTGTTAAGTTACGAGAGGAACTGTTGGAAATTTGAACACGTTATAAGGAATAGTATAGGGAACGAAGTATGGTCGATTTACAACGATAAATATTTCGAAATATGAACATTTTTCTCGTAAAATCAATAAAACTTACTCATACCCTGTGTATCCGTTGTATTTTCTGGCGATTTCTGCCGTTTTAAGCTTGTTGTGGTCATGACAATTTTAAAGCATGTCACGGAAAGAGCGCTGCAGTCACGGAATTTACGGTTATTTGGCATTAACACTATATTTGTGTTTGTTTTTGAATCCCAAACCCTCAGTTATAAGTCGAACCCTGTTTCTAGTGAAAAAATCTCCCAAACTTTTGTGTCAAATACTGAAAAAATCGCTTGGCTCATAGGTGAAGAGATACGGTATGCAGATTATCTAATCATCTCCTTTTTAGATCAAATAAGAATCAATGAAACTCAAAGCTAAGTTTGTTTTCAAGGTGAACCTACCTGATGTGTTCTGATCGATCTGGCGGTCCTGACTGATGGCGAGGGCGTATAACGTGTAGTAATAAAATCAAGTCACAGTAAGCCTCAAGAAATTTTCTGGAATATGCGGCTCCCCACTGGCTGTCAATGATACATTTACTTTTTTAATTGTCGTTTTTTTGGACTCGATTCACGTTCACCGTACTCGAATAGCAATTCAAGTACCATTTCAGGATCAATGCTGCCATCTGGGCACCAACACGAAATCGCTGAGGTGTTCACATGCTGATCACGAGTGTTATCTTGATGATGATTGACGTTGTCATGCACAGACAGGGCCGGGTCCCATGACGAACACGAGATTTTGCTTATAAAACTCTTTGGTCAATTGTTTTGTATTTCAACGTATTTGGATTGCGATCTCCTGGAGCATTAGAGCGCAAACGCGCAAAATACTTACAGACGCATATACAAGTCGTATTAATCGCGGCTAATCCACACTGAAAGATGTTATTGAGCGGTAATTTTGGAACGGATTGAGTCGCGAACGCTTGAAAGCCATGAAAGCCTTGAATGCCTTGTATGCTAAGTATGCCAATGTCTTAGTTGAAAAACGTTCACTTGTTGTAAAAAGCAAAATCTGAAATCTGAAATCAAACTGCATATACTCTATGCAATCTATTGAATAACGCTACTACCGTGAGACTGAAGAACATAACTATATGGGATGCAAACTGCTTGTGAAGAAAGGCGACATGTTAGATTCACTTGATGGCAAGGAACGTAGCTACGATAACAGTACGAATGGTATTAATTTCACGATCAGAAAGGTGAATCTTATGTTTGTTTTCATTGTAGTTGTATGGATATTCTTTTTTAATAAATACGTGATCCAAAACCCTGTGTTT
This sequence comes from Pocillopora damicornis, assembly GCF_964200805.1. Taxonomy (NCBI): domain Eukaryota; kingdom Metazoa; phylum Cnidaria; class Anthozoa; order Scleractinia; family Pocilloporidae; genus Pocillopora; species Pocillopora damicornis. The sequence goes on along the minus strand of NC_142681.1, from coordinate 19,212,356 downwards.
TTTTTGTGTATAATGTTGTTATGTTAAATATTGTTTACGCAATTGTCTTGTCACAAGCGGCCCAAGCTCACTTCTCGAGAAAAAGCCAACGATTAATTCATGAACGCGTCACGCGTTGTGTGACTCGGTGTTAAGTTACGAGAGGAACTGCACGTTATAAGGAATAGTACAGGGAACGAAGGATGGTCGATTTACAACGATGCATATTTCAAAATATGAACATTTTTCTCGTAAAATCAATAAAACTTACTCATACCCTGTGTATCTGTTGTATTTTCTGGCGATTTCTGCCGTTTTAAGCTTGCTTTACCATCACTGTTGTTCACATCATCTACTTTTATTACGTTGATAAAATCTGTACAGACATCACACTAACCAACTCGCGCGCAAAGTAAGAAGACTATATTGAAGGCTTGAAATAATATTGCGATCGATTTTCATCAAGAAATGGGCCAGGAATATTCCTCAATACTGCAAATAATCGTGAAGGCGGATTGCAGAAAAGCGATTGCGTGACGCTCGATAAGCTGTAAGATGGCATGTTATTATATACCAGACGTAAAAACTGTTCAGATTCTTAGTCTGCATTTTGTACCCACTCTGCAGTCTGCAGTCTATATTTTGTATCCGGTCTGCAGTCTGCTGTCTGCATTTTGTACTAACAGGTATCCGTGGCACCAATACAGTTTATTTTTGGTTACATTTATTCGCAAAACACACATAATCTACCACAAAATACCTGTGAGTGAGGTAATTCGACATTTTCGTTCCTTCCCACATTAATATTCTTTTCTCCTTTTGTAAGAATGTAGACATCACTCACAATGTTTCAAGTAATCCACCCACCCTACAAAAAAGGAACTCTTGCACGCATAGCATGCCTATGTTTTGAAATAGGTGTATGCCCTTGGCCAGACTTGAGTGCACTATTTCAGTATACTAGTCCGACACCCGTAGTATCACTACACTTGATTCCAAGGATCCAGTACCATCTAGGTATCCCAGTTACCCTGCTCACAGGGTCTAGTTTTTTACTGGGATACCTGTGGTAGCCCAGTCTTAAAATGCCTTTGTTTTTTTGTCGTTTTTTTTTTTTTTTTCCTCCGCCACAAAATGGAAAAATTGCGCAATAGTACCCAGAGGTCATTGGGCCCTCAACACCATGACAACCAACTGTGATCCAATGAGGTGTTCACATGCTGATCACGCGTGCTATCTTGATGATGATTGACGTTGTAATGCACGGACAGGGCCGGGTCACATGACGAACACGAGATTTTTGCCCATAAAACTATTTTGTCAGTCGTTTTGTATTTCAATGTAATTGGATTACGATCATCTGGAGCATTATGGGGCAAACGCTCAAAATACTTATAGATGCATACACAAGTCGTATTTGTTCGCGGCCAATCCACACAAAAAGATGTTATTGAGCGGTAACCGTGAGACTGAAGAACAAAATTCAAATGGATGCAAACTGCTTGTGAAGAAAGACGACATGTTGGATTCACTTGATGCCAGGGAACGTAGCTACGATAACAGTGCGAATGGTATTAATTTCACGATCAGAAAGGTGAATCTTATGTTTGTTTTCATTGTAGTTGTATGGATATTCTTTTTTAATAAATACATGGTCCAAAATCCCGTGTTTTTTGTGTATAATGTTATTATGTCAAGTATTGTTTACGCAATTGTCTTGTCACAGGCGACCCAAGGTCACGTTTCGAGAAAGAGCCAACGATTAATTCACGAACGCGTCACGCGTTGTGTGACTCAGAGTAAGTTATTCTAGGAACCGTTGAAAATTTGAACACGTTATCAGGAATAGTATAGGGAACGAAATATGGTCGATTTACAATGATAAGTATTTCGAAATATGAAGATTTTTCTCGTAAAATCAATAAAACTTACTCATACCCTGTGTATCCGTTGTAGTTTCTGGCGATTGTTGCCGTTTTAAGCTTGCTTTACCATCACTATTATTCACGTCATCTACTTTTATTACACTGGTAAAATCTGTACAGACATCACACCAACCAACTCGCGCGCAAAGTAAGAAGACTATGTTGAAGGCTTGAAATAATATTACGATCGATTTTCATCAAGAAATGGGCCAGGAATTTTCCACAATTGTGCAAATTATCGTGAAGGCTGATCGCGGAAAAGCGATTGCGTGACGCTCGGTAAGCTGTAAGATGACATGTTATTATATACCAGACGTAAAAACTCTTCAGATTCTCAGTCTGCATATTTTACCCACTCTGCAGTCTATATTTTGTATCCGGTCTGCAGTCTGCTGTCTACATTTTGTACTAACAGGTATCCGTGGCACAAATACAGTTTATTTTTGGTTACATTTATTCGCACAACACACATAATCTACCACAAAATACCTGTGTGTGAGGTAATTCGACATTTTCATTCTTTCCCGCGTTAATAATCTTCTTTCCTTTTGTAAGAACGTAGACCACTTACAATGTTTCAAGTAATCCAGCCACCCTAGAAAAAATAACTCTTGCATGCATAGCATGCCTATGTTTTGAGACAGGTGTATGCCCTTGGCCAGACTTGAGCTCACTATTTCAGTATACTAGTCCGACACGCGTAGTATCACTACACTTGATTCCACGGATCCAGTACCATCCAGGTATCCCAGTTACCCTGCTCACAGGGTCTAGTTTTTTTTTCCTCCGCCACAAAATGGAAAAATTGCGCAATAGTACCCAGAGGTCATTGGGCCCTCAGCACCATGACAACTAACTGTGATCCAATGAGGTGTTCACATGCTGATCACGCGTGCTATCTTGATGATGATTGACGTTGTCATGCACGGACAGGGCCGGGTCACATGACGAACACGAGATTTTTGCCCATAAAACTCTTTTGTCAGTTGTTTTATGTTTCAACGTGTTTGGATTACGATCATCTGGTGCATTATGGCACAAACGCTCAAAATACTTATAGACGCATACACAAGTCGTATTGTTCGCGGCCAATCCACACAAAAAGATGTTATTGAGCGGTAATTTTGGAACGGACTGAATCGCGAACGCTTGAAAGCCATGAAAGCATTGAATGCCTTGTATGTCTTGTATGCTAAGTATGCCAATGTCGTAGTTGAAAACGTTAACTCGTTGTAAAAAGCAAAATCTGAAATCTCAGTGAAACTACATATACTCTATGCAATCTATTGAACAACACTACTACAGTGAGATTGAAGAACAAAATTCAAATGGATGCAAACTGCTTGTGAAGAAAGACGACATGTTGGATTCACTTGATGCCAGGGAACGTAGCTACGATAACAGTGCGAATGGTATTAATTTCACGATCAGAAAGGTGAATCTTATATTTGTTTTCATTGTAGTTGTATGTATATTCTTTTTTAATAAATACATGATCCAGAATCCCGTGTTTTTTGTGTATAATGTTATTATGTTAAGTATTGTTTACGCAATTGTCTTGTCACAGGCAACCCAAGGTCACGTCTCGAGAAAGAGCCAACGATTAATTCACAAACGCGTCACGCGTTGTGTGACCCAGAGTAAGTTATGCTAGGAACCGTTGAAAATTTGAACACGTTATAAGGAATAGTATAGGGAACGAAATATGGTCGATTTACAACGATAAATATTTCGAAATGTGAAGATTTTTCTCGTAAAATCAATAAAACTTACTCATACCCTGTGTATCCGTTGTAGTTTTTGGCGATTGTTGCCGTTTTAAGCTTGCTCTACCATCACTGTTATTCACGTCGTCTACTTTTATTACATTGGTAAAATCTGTACAGACATCACACCAACCAACTATGTTGAAGGCTTGAAATTATATTACGATCGATTTTCATCAAGAAATGGGCCAGGAATTTTCCACAATAGTGCAAATAATCGTGAAGGCTGATCGCGGAAAAGCGATTGCGTGACGCTCGGTAAGCTGTAAGATGACATGTTATTATATACCAGAAGTAAAAACTCTTCAGATCCTCAGTCTGCATTTTGTACCCCCTCTGCAGTCTATATTTTGTATCCGGTTTGCAGTCTGCTGTCTACATTTTGTACTAACAGGTATCCGTGGCACCAATACAGTTTATTTTTGGTTACATTTATTGGCACAACACACATAACCTACCACAAAATACCTGTGTGTGAGGTAATTCGACATTTTCATTCTTTCCCGCGTTAATAATCTTCTTTCCTTTTATAAGAATGTAGACCACTTACAATGTTTCAAGTAATCCACCCACCCTACAAAAAATAACTCTTGCATGCATAGCATGCCTATGTTTTGAGACAGGTGTCTGCCCTTGGCCAGACTTGAGCTCACTATTTCAGTATACTAGTCCGACACGCGTAGTATCACTACACTTGATTCCACGGATCCAGTGCCATCCAGGTATCCCAGTTACCCTGCTCACAGGGTCTAGTTTTTTTTTTTTTTTTCCTCCGCCACAAAATGGAAAAATTGCGCAATAGTACCCAGGGGTTATTGGGCCCTCAACATCATGACAACTAACTGTGATCCAATGAGGTGTTCACATACTGAACACGCGTGTTATCCCTCGACACCATGACAACTAACTGTGATCCAATGAGGTGTTCACATGCTGATCACGCGTGTTATCTTGATGATTGACGTTGTCATGCACAGACAGGACTGGGTCACATGACGAACACGAGATTTTGCTCATGAAACTCTTTAGTCAGTTGTTTTGCATTTCAACTGATTTGGATTGCGATCTCCTGGAGCATTATAGCGCAAACGCGCAAAATACTTACAGACGCATATACAAGTCGTATTAATCGCGGCTAATCCACACTGAAAGATGTTATTGAGCGGTAATTTTGGAACGGATTGAGTCGCGAACGCTTAAAAGCCATGAAAGCCTTGAATGCCTTGTATGCTAAGTATGTCAATGTCTTAGTTGAAAAACGTTCACTTGTTGTAAAAAGCAAAATCTGAAATCTGAAACCAAACTGCATATACTCTATGCAATCTATTGAACAACACTACTACCGTGAGACTGAAGAACATAACTATATGGGATGCAAACTGCTTGTGAAGAAAGACGACATGTTGGATTCACTTAATGGCAAGGAACGTAGCTACGATAACAGTACGAATGGTATTAATTTCACTATCAGAAAGGTGAATCTTATGTTTGTTTTCATTGCAGTTGTATGGATATTTTTTTTAATAAATACGTGATCCAAAACCCTGTGTTTTTTTGTGTATAATGTTGTTATGACAAACATTTTTTTACGCAATTGTCTTGTCACAAGCGGCCCAAGCTCACGTCTCAAGAAAAAGCCAACGATTAATTCATGAACGCGTCACGCGTTGTGTAAATCGGTGTTAAGTTACGAGAGGAACTGCACGTTATAAGGAATAGTACAGGGAACGAAGTATGGTCGATTTACAACGATACATATTTCGAAATATGAACATTTTTCTCGTAAAATCAATAAAACTTACTCATACCCTGTGTATCCGTTGTATTTTCTGGCGATTTCTGCCGTTTTAAGCTTGCTTTACCATCACTGTTGTTCACATCATCTACTTTTATTACGTTGATAAAATCTGTACAGACATCACACCAACCAACTCGCGCGCAAAGTAAGAAGACTATATTGAAGGCTTAAAATAATATCGCGATCGATTTTCATCAAGAAATGGGCCAGGAATATTCCACAATAGTGCAAATAAATAAATAATTGCAGAAAAGCGATTGCGTGACGCTCGGTAAGCTGTAAGATGACATGTTATTATATACCAGACGTAAAAACTCTTCAGATTCTCAGTCTGCATTTTGTACCCACTCTGCAGTCTGCAGTCTATATTTTGTATCCGGTCTGCAGTCTGCTGTCTGCATTTTGTACTAACAGGTATCCGTGGCACCAATACAGTTTATTTTTGGTTACATTTATTCGCAAAACACACATAATCTACCACAAAATACCTGTGAGTGAGGTAATTCGACATTTTCGTTCTTTTCCACATTAATATTCTTCTCTCCTTTTGTAAGAATGTAGACATCACTCACAATGTTTCAAGTAATCCACCCACCCTACAAAAAAGGAACTCTTGCACGCATAGCATGCCTATGTTTTGAAATAGGTATATGCCCTTGGCCAGACTTGAGCTCACTATTTCAGTATACTAGTCCGACACCCGTAGTATCACTACACTTGATTCCAAGGATCCAGTACCATCCAGGTATCCCAGTTACCCTGCTCACAGGGTCTAGTTACTGGGATACCTGTGGTAGCCCAGTCATAAAATGCCTTTGTTTTTTTGTCTTTTTTTACTGGGATACCTGTGGTAGCCCAGTCATAAAATGCCTTTGTTTTTTTGTCTTTTTTTTTACTGGGATACCTGTGGTAGCCCAGTCATAAAATGCCTTTGTTTTTTTGTCTTTTTACTGGGATACCTGTGGTAGCCCAGTCTTAAAATGCCTTTGTTTTTTTGTCGTTTTTTTTTTTTTTTCCTCCGCCACAAAATGGAAAAATTGCGCAATAGTACCCAGAGGTCATTGGGCCCTCAACACCATGACAACTAACTGTGATCCAATGAGGTGTTCACATGCTGATCACGCGTGCTATCTTGATGATGATTGACGTTGTAATGCACGGACAGGGCCGGGTCACATGACGAACACGAGATTTTTGCCCATAAAACTATTTTGTCAGTCGTTTTGTATTTCAATGTAATTGGATTACGATCATCTGGAGCATTATGGGGCAAACGCTCAAAATACTTATAGATGCATACACAAGTCGTATTGTTCGCGGCCAATCCACACAAAAAGATGTTATTGAGCGGTAACCGTGAGACTGAAGAACAAAATTCAAATGGATGCAAACTGCTAGTGAAGAAAGACGCCATGTTGGATTCACTTGATGCCAGGGAACGTAGCTACGATAACAGTGCGAATGGTATTAATTTCACGATCAGAAAGGTGAATCTTATGTTTGTTTTCATTGTAGTTGTATGGATATTCTTTTTTAATAAATACATGATCCAAAATCCCGTGTTTTTTGGGTATAATGTTATTATGTCAAGTATTGTTTACGCAATTGTCTTGTCACAGGCGACCCAAGGTCACGTTTCGAGAAAGAGCCAACGATTGATTCACGAACGCGTCACGCGTTGTGTGACTCAGAGTAAGTTATTCTAGGAACCGTTGAAAATTTGAACACTTTATAAGGAATAGTATAGGGAACGAAATATGGTCGATTTATAACGATAAGTATTTCGAAATATGAAGATTTTTCTCGTAAAATCAATAAAACTTACTCATACCCTGTGTATCCGTTGTAGTTTCTGGCGATTGTTGCCGTTTTAGGCTTGCTTTACCATCACTATTATTCAAGTCATCTACTTTTATTACATTGGTAAAATCTGTACAGACATCACACCAACCAACTCGCGCGCAAAGTGAGAAGACTATGTTAAAGGCTTGAAATTATATTACGATCGATTTTCATCAAGAAATGGGCCAGGAATTTTCCACAATTGTGCAAATTATCGTGAAGGCTGATCGCGGAAAAGCGATTGCGTGACGCTCGGTAAGCTGTAAGATGACATATTATTATATACCAGACGTAAAAACTCTTCAGATTCTCAGTCTGCATATTTTACCCACTCTGCAGTCTATATTTTGTATCCGGTCTGCAGTCTGCTGTCTACATTTTGTACTAACAGGTATCCGTGGCACAAATACAGTTTATTTTTGGTTACATTTATTCGCACAACACACATAATCTACCACAAAATACCTGTGTGTGAGGTAATTCGACATTTTCATTCTTTCCCGCGTTAATAATCTTCTTTCCTTTTGTAAGAACGTAGACCACTTACAATGTTTCAAGTAATCCAGCCACCCTTGAAAAAATAACTCTTGCATGCATAGCATGCCTATGTTTTGAGACAGGTGTATACCCTTGGCCAGACTTGAGCTCACTATATCAGTATACTAGTCCGACACGCGTAGTATCACTACACTTGATTCCACGGATCCAGTACCACCCAGGTATCCCAGTTACCCTGCTCACAGGGTCTAGTTTTTTTTTTCCTCCGCCACAAAATGGAAAAATTGCGCAATAGTACCCAGAGGTCACTGGGCCCTCAACACCATGACAACTAACTGTGATCCAATGAGGTGTTCACATGCTGATCACGCGTGCTATCTTGATGATGATTGACGTTGTCATGCACGGACAGGGCCGGGTCACATGACGAACACGAGATTTTTGCCCATAAAATTCTTTTGTTAGTCGTTTTGTATTTCAACGTGTTTGGATTACGATCATCTGGAGCATTATGGCGCAAACGCTCAAAATACTTATAGACGCATACACAAGTTGTATTGCTCGCGGCCAATCCACACAAAAAGATGTTATTGAGCGATAATTTTGGAACGGACTGAATCGCGAACGCTTGAAAGCCATGAAAGCATGGAATGCCTTGTATGTCTTGTATGCTAAGTATGCCAATGTCTTAGTTGAAAATGTTAACTCGTTGTATAAAGCAAAATCTGAAATCTGAAACCAAACTGCATATACTCTATGCAATCTATTGAACAACACTACTACCGTGAGACTGAAGAACAAAATTCAAATGGATGCAAACTGCTTGCGAAACAAGCGACTAAATACAGGAATGGCTCCGACCTGTGATTGGATGATAAAAATAGTAAAAGTTCATAAGTTATATCTTAACTCCTAGCACGTGAGTATTGTTAACCGCGTGTACCGAAGCGGAACAATGAAATATCGATGCGAAAACACCGACGTGTCAAACAAGAAATGGCTACTTACATAGCGAAGATAAGGCAGAGTCTATCTTCTTCAGCTAGGTCGTTCAGCGATATTCCGGCGATGAAAAAGTCATCCGCTGCCAATTTCCGCTGACAAAACTAATTTAGTCTGTCTAGGCGGACGACCAGAGACTGGAGCCATTCTTGTATTTCACCGCTGACAGGAATGGCTCCAACTCATGCGTATATTAATTTTTTGGTTCTGGCTAAATAATTTATATACAGATAAAAATTGAAAAAGCTATTTATTAGGTTCTTCTTATGTTGAAGTCTACAGTGCTTGCAAATGAAGCCCTCTTTTATTTCTACAGGGCCATGTAGTTTCTAAGTTTTAAAATAATGCAGCAACTGCATACCATGTTTGAAAGATCACGCAAGGTTGCGTGACGCTGCCACCGATGTTTTTAATTTACAGTATGCTCTACTGGAGAAGTATGGCTTGCCCGCAATCGAGGGAATTTTTTTCGTGGAAACAGATTTTCTAGGTAATTGTTCACATGAAGGACAAACCCATTCATCGGGTTCTTGATCTATTTTTGCACAACACCCAAAGGAAGAAAGTCGCGGATTAATTTTGCTTGGTAATTTCTAACAACTCCACTAGACCTAAAAAAGGAAAAAAACAAAACAAAACAAAAAAAGTGTCTTACCAGTTAAACCAGTGGCAGTAGCCCTCGCACTGAATCATATCGAAGTACCTTGACTGTTTGCAGTGATAGCACAACCAATCTTTGAACAGTTTTTGGCTATAACAAGAAAGAGTAAAATGATTTTATAAAACATGTTCCAAAATTAATGAAGGCTGTTCATCACATGACATAGTATTGGAACGAGTGTATCTCATTAGTTATCGTATCACACTACTGTTTTAGACAAGGTATTTATACCACTTAAATTTAAGAAAGAATGAGTGGACCATAAACTACATTTTCTGTACGAGCCATCCTAACCTAATTTGCCAACTGCTTTCCAGGCATCATCTGTAAAAAACCTCTTCAATTTTTCAAATTTGAAAATTTTCAGCTAAAACCGCGGCTCCCAAAAAATATTTCTCATCTTGCCTAATAAATTTTCAAAAGAAATTTTCAAATTTTCACAACTTTGCCTATTCCTGCTCGTAGGTCCAGGTAAGCCCTTATGGTCACTGGTCATAGCTGCTAACAATGGTTTATAACTATACGCGTTTAGTGTTACCTCGTAAAACTCCCCGAAGAAGTTACGAGAGTTAGACGAAACGCGTCAGAGAATAAAGAAGTTTTACAACTACTGTTCGTACAGCACTGCTCACCATTTTAGTTTTTAATTTTTTAAAAATTTTTTTTTAAAAATTACTAAAAAGTTATTGAAAAAAAATTAATAAACGTTTGAGTCGGAGCTATTCCTGTCGGTCAGCATTAGATTCCATCCACCAAAACCACCTCGGTCGAGAGGGACTGAGATGGAATATTTAATGACTTGCAAAACATAACCGAAGATTCTCGGAAATCCGCAAGTGATGTAGCCGAACATCAAAAGCTGTAAATCCCATGATTCTTGAGGAACAAACAGAAACAGCATAGCGAGAATTTTAAGTCGCGAACCATTGATGGTAGACATGCAGATAATTTAGGATACGTAAATTCTGTTAATGAGGCGCTTAAACTTATTGCGGAATTTGAAACAGGATTGACGACGAAGTTTTCTTTCTTTAAAGCTGTCAAAGGTTTCGGGAACATATATTTATATATATTTGATAAAGCTCTTTAGCATTACAAAGCTTTGCTATCGCTATTGTGCATTCTCACTAGTTTGTCTAGTTCAAGTCCTCTGGCATGGCTTGGATGATACCACAATCGTGGAATCATTCGGGTTAATTTAATCCTTACACCTCCTTCCTCGGACAGAAGTCACAAAATACTGGGGGAAGATGCATGAGATATTTAAGGAGCAAAAATTCGTTTTTTAATGGTGTGCCTTTCCTAATTTTGGGAAGGAAAGTGTTCAATTGTCAGCACGGCATAGATTGAACAGCTGGAGAGAAAAGGAAACGAAAAGATACAGAAGAAGTACTGTATATAATAATTTCTTTTTATCCTCAACCTTTGTGTTTCTGTCAACTATGGCTTGCTAATTTGAAAGGTCAAATACATGAATGGGTCATATGACATTGATCTCAGAATACTTTTATGACAAACGTGATAACAGTTCAATCTTGGCTAAATTGAAGATGGTTTAGAAGTTAACAATTGTAAGAACTTTTCACTAACATATGCTGCTGACAAAGGAGAAAATATATGCAATTCTGCATTTTTTGCATTCTATCAAGCAATCATATGTTTGCTCCTTATCACGCTATGACACTTCCGTTTTGTCACATTCCAAAAAATAACTTGAGAAATACACTGTCACTCATCTTACACTGTTATATTTACCTATTACAGAAGGCTGGAAACAAAGATTTTGTTTTCAAGAAAATAAGATTTCTTGTCCAAGACACAAGGAAGTTTGACTGCGAAGCACAGATAAAAATGCGAGAAATTTTATTTTTTTCAGAGAACAAGGTAGTTCTACTCATGTATAAACAGAACAAATGCGATTTAATAAATCAGATATGCGGCATGACTCCTTTTCTTCCATCCCCACTCAAAACAAGCAAACACACCTATAGAGGTTCCAGTCTGGTCTGCAAATGAAAAGGAGGAAGGTGATCACTGCAAAATTAAGCATTAGGGTTCTTATTTATAACATATTGATTATTGTATACTGATATCTAGAAATTAAGGTTGCAAGTAGCAGCCAGCTGAGTTATAGTTTGAGTTTTATCAAGTCCAGTACTTTGTTAAATTTAGAGTAACCTTGACTTGAGAGAGGAAAATTGAGGAGCTGTAATATACTAATCATCAATTAGGGACCACAAAGAAAAATTTATTTATAGAGACTTTTGAAGGAGAGGGGTAAGACTTGTGACAAGCTGGCAGACATATAGATAAACTTTACTGCTAAATGGGTTACAATACAAAGTGCTCAGTATTTGGATCAGCTATGGCTCAACTTAAACTTTGCTTTAGCTT